>NC_041394.2:12362681-12662681 GCF_900747795.2 Erpetoichthys calabaricus | reverse complement strand
TCAAACTCATCAAGACCTAAGTAACACTTTATTTTAAATCTCAAAACAAAGTTGAATTCACTTGTTCTCTCGTTCACTAGCTAAGCGAAGTTAAGGAACACGCCCCGAAGCTGGCGAGTGAGCGAGGAGAGCCCATACCCCCGGGCTGCTGTGTGTTTCTCAGATTTGAGCAAATAAATCGGTACCACAAGTGAACTATGATACATAGTGAAATGAGTGAAGTCGCAAAATCAATCGGAATGTTCAAGCAAATTATAGAAAAAAAAAAAAACGATCTAAATCCGTCAAGTAGTTCTCTCGTGAAAAGCAGACAGACAGACAGACAAACAGACATTGGATATTATATATTAGTAAACCCTCAAAATAATGTGCAGTTAAAGTCTCAGCAGCATTTGTGGAGCTTAGTAGAGCCAGATAACTATAAGAGTCTTCACCAAGCAGCTCTGCAAATGTCTGCTTTGTTTGGGTCTCCATACCTATGTGAGTCTGACATGAATGTCATGAAATCAAAGTTCAGAACACGACTGAGAGACAAACATTACTCCATAAGAGTGAACCTAAGTGGCTCCACTCCACCAGACACCTCTCTTGTTGAGTTCACGCAGTGCCAGTCATCTCACTAACTAAAAAAACACATCACACATGCAACTGGACATGTGAATAAAGTGACACAGTGACATGGAACAAAATGACACATGAATAAGGAATATTTGTGGATTTGGAATTGTTTTGTTTTGACAGCGTTCATGTTTTAATGCAATAGTGTGAGAGACACTCAAATGCATACAGACATACAAAATGCACTTGCAGGTGAACTAAATATTTTCTGTGATGTTTTAATGCAAAATGTGAGTTGTGGACACCAACATTTTGTAAATGTTCAGGCAAAACAAGCTTATTCAGTCTGTTTGGGTTGAAATAAGCTATGAGAATAAATGTTAGAAAACATGAGGAGCTCTTGGCCATTTTCATTTTGTAAAAGTAACTCTTGGGGGAAAAAAGGTTGGAGACCTCTGATCTAGGTTCTGGTGCTCACTAGTTGTGGAACTGGATGGAGAGGAGACATGTTACATGTTGATTAGCATATTCAAGTAAGATTTTACAGTACTTGCATATATGTGACAATAAGTAGCCTATAAACCAAACGTTTCTGGTTTCCATCTCAACAGAGCAGACAATGCACATTAGACATTGTTGTGTGTGTGTGTGTGTGTGTGTGTGTGTGAAACCCCCAGCAACCCATGTGGTGCTTTAGTGGCAACGCTGCCTAGAAAAGGGTGCGGTGGTGACACATAGAGAGATCAGCTGACGTTACCAGGGATGTGGACTGCTTGCAGTGGTCAGAGATGGGCTCTGTGAAGTTGATGGATGGAGCTCTCCAGCTACTTCAGCATATGCTGCAGTGTGCTCGCCTCTGAGCCAAAAGAGTGTGGGTTTGTAGCTCACCACCCCCAGTTCACCACAATGCAAGTCTCTGAGCTGAGATTCTTTGTGGTGCAAGTCCATGACAGTACTATTGGGAACAAGGGAGGAATTTGCACAGTAGACAGGTAGAAAAAAGGTTGGTGCTGACACAAAGAGAGATCAGCTGATATTACCAAAGCAGCGTGCAGCACACAGTGGTCAGAGGTGGGCTTTGCAAAGCTGTCGAATGGAGTACTCCATTTAGCCCACACTGCAAAGTGCTAACCTCTGAGCCAGAGAACATGGTTTGGCAGCTCCCCACCGTTAGTACACCACAGTGCAAATCTTTGAACCGAGATGCTTCGTGGTGCGAGTCCATGTCAATTCAGGCACCCACTACAACATTCTATTCAAAACCCCTACAGCCTTTTGTCTTTGCCCCTTTTTCCCTTTGACTTGTGCTCACTTGTGATCTGCTGGTATCTGCCTACCAGCCCAATCGAGCAGAGGCTGAGTGAGCGGTTAGTTAAATACACAGGTGGACCTGATAAAGTGTGCATAATCAGTGAAGTTTACCACATTGGCTGAATATCAAAAATTACACAAAGAATGCATTAATATTTATTTGGGGCATTTATTTATTTTCATACACTATATTTGGTGCAGTTTTAAGTGGGGTATCCAGTAGGGGGGCACATACTCCCTGGAAGTAGGTTTATTAGAGATTGCAGCCTTTATTAAACCAAAAGTCTATATATAAATAAATATCTTGTATATTAAATATACATAAATATCTTTTCCTAGTGGTACTGTGGTGGTTCTAAAAGAAAGAAACACTAACAGCAAACAAAGAATATATTTTGGTTGTGTTTAATATCGGCTGAACACTTACAATCTTTCTAATATATATAATACGCTACCGTGGCTGTTCATTTATCTGTCCTGGATTTTAAATCTCCTGTAGCTTGCAAACCGTTTCACCTATTGACCTGAAATTTGGTACACATGTACTACGTGACGTCTACTATCCACTTTTGGGGTGATGATTGACCTCCAAGATTATTCCTCTTTTTATTTTTATTTTATTTTATTGTATAGGGTGGTCCAGATCTAATTATGCAATTTTCATTACGCTATAATTTATTAAGTTTACAGTAATCCCTCCTCCATCGCGGGGGTTGTGTTCCAGAGCCATCCGCGAAGTAGAAACCATATGTTTATATGGTTATTTTTATATTGTCATGCTTGGGTCACAGATTTGCACAGAAACACAGGAGGTTGTAGAGAGACAGGAACGTTATTCAAACACTGCAAACAAACATTTGTCTCTTTTTCAAATGTTTAAACTGTGCTCCATGACAAGACAGAGATGACAGTTCCGTCTCAAAATTAAAAGAATGCAAACATATCTTCCTCTTCAAAGGAGTGCGTGTCAGGAGCACAGGCTGTCACAGAGATAGAGACAAAAGCAAACAAATCAATAGGACTGTTTGCTTTTAAGTATGCGAAGCACCGCGGCACAAAGCTGTTGAAGGCGGCAGCTCACACCCCCCTCCGTCAGGAGCAGACAAAGACAGAGAGAGAGAGACAGAGTTTGGTTTTCAATCAAAAATCAATACGTGCCCTTCGAGCTTTTAAGTATGCGAAGCACCGGGCAGCATGTTGTTTCAGGAAGCAGCTGCACAAAAGATAGCAACGTGAAGATAATCTTTCAGCATTTTTAGACGAGCATCCATATCGTCTAGGTGTGCGAACAGCCCCCCTGCTCAATCCCCATACGTCAGGATCAGAGAAAGTCAGCGCAAGAGAGACAGAGAAAAGTAAGTTGGGTAGCTTCTCAGCCATCTGCCAATAGCGTCCCTTGTATGAAATCAACTGGGCAAACCAATTGAGGAAGCATGTACCAGAAATTAAAAGACCCATTGTCCGCAGAAATCCGCGATATATATTTAAATATGCTTACATATAAAATCCGCGATGGAGTGAAGCCGCGAAAGGCGAAGCGCGATATAGCGAGGGATTACTGTATTACATAGAGAATTCACAGCACCTGGCCTGCACATAGAGATTTCACTTAAAATTCTTTTTGTTGCCGATAGATGGCTGCACCTGCCCTGCATTCCAAAATGGTGGGGAGACGGTTGTCAGTTGAACAGTGGCATAATTAGATCTGGACCAACCTGTAGAATCAACTTTCGGCAGCGGCCAGCAGGGCGGCCGTGTGCTGCATGCGTACGGGCGCCGTTCTCATCCCTACCACCTTCGCCGTCACTTCCCCTACCTCTTCATATCTGAAATCATTCTTGAGGCAGATTTAACACTTAAGTGCCAGCTAATGTCAAAAATTAAGGAAAACATACTAAGTAATTGCAACACAAACACTGTTTTAATCAGTTTTAATGCGAACAGAACGAAAGAAGAGAAGAAGCGGGCTGCTAGGGTGGAGAAAAGAGGAGCTGCTCAGGAAGCAGCAAGCGCATCAACCTCTTAGCAAACGAATGCTAAACATGCAGAGAAAGAGGAGGGAAAACTAGGAATGCTCACGTCAAGTGTATTCACTGCACGTTATCATGCAGTGCGCCATTACTGGTAATAAAATATTCGAAGCAGAGCTACTGGCAATAGTGTGATGCAGTTGGGGGTTCCTGCAGTCGGAACTGTCCACTTCAAGGGAGAGGTGTGGAAGGCCTATTGTCCTAGGTGTGGGCAGCAGTGATGTTTTCCATCTATCCATAGGTGAGCTCTAAGTTTCAGTGCATTTGCCCGAGCGTCATACTATTGCAAGTTCCAAAGTAAGAACATGCATTTGCCAAACATGGGATTCGTTCACACGGAATACTCTAAATGGCAGACAGTGACCTGGCCATATATCGATCATCGCCAAACAGGGCACACCAGCACTTTTAAATAGCCTGCCAGAGACCTCTTCCACTTGTTTCTTCTCATCTTCCGGTCAGGTTCACTGTGTCAGCTGATTTGTGTGGCTTCAGCTATATTTATTTATTTATGGCTTCAATTGCCCATTTTAAAGCAAATTATGTGCTTGGAATTAACTTCACAGATCACAGTGGCACACTTCAAATCTTTGGCTATAAGTGGTTTCATTACTTTTGCAATGTTTTGGCCACATTGGCTGTCAGTGTCGCTCACTTATGTAGAAAGCGCAATACGTAATACCCTGGTTGTTCAAGGAATTGCTCAATCATGTTGAAAGAGCTACAGTATATCACACCAACCAAAAGCTTGGGCTCTGGCGTCCACATTAGTTTCTGTTTTTCTTTTACAGTGTTGCTAGCAGTGTTGTATTTTCAGAAAAAAAAAGTGACAATCAGAGACACCTTCCTATATGCAGGTCAGGCACTGTGTGTGGTGCCTGTGATCAGAGTGCTAGCGTGGGGGATTTACAGAGCTCTGCAGGACAGCCAATTGGATTGCATGTTTTTGGTGTTTGGTTTACTTGACTTGAGTCAGATAATCTTAACTATAGTGTAATCCATGCGTAATGTCACTGATATGTAATGTAAAGCGACAACCTCCTCAATTGAGTGGAGCTCTGGAAGTCCGCGGTTTGACTCTATTGGGGTTATAGCTGTTTCATGAATCACCAAATTAACATTGTTGAGAATCACCTGTTATCATTTTCCATTAACAAGAAGAGAGATAGCTTCATGTCAACACCAGTCAGGAGCACATAAAAGAAAAAACGAAGCATGAAGAAGCAACTCGTGCTGCACTTGCAGCGTGTTTAGAAATCTGAACTTGTCCAACTTCCAGTAAGCCAGCTAATGTTACATCAGTTAGCACTACTCTAAAGCTAGCGGTTTACTGGACCAATGGAGTAACAACAGCATTACGTGTACTAGTTTTGATATTGATTGTTTAACAGATATTATCTGACGTTATAGTACCTTGCTGACACGTGGTTGTGGATTATTCATTACATGGCCATACAGACCTCGAGACCTCTACACGTTGTTAAAGGCTGCTAACATTAGTCAAGATATTAATTGCTTTCAGTGTTGCATTAAGGTCATGTTAGTAAGTTTCACTAACACACAAAGGCAGCTCTGTTGCCTAGTAGTTAGTGATTCCCTGAATTGCGGGAAAACACCAGGAAAGCAACGTTTACATTTAAAAAGATCAATGAGATCAGATGAACTGTTGATTTAATTTTATTGGTAGCTTAACGTTACTTAACGTTATGTGAATTTCCCCTTGGGATTAATAAAGTATCTATCTATCTATCTATCTATCTATCTATCTATCTATCTATCTATCTATCTATCTATCTATCTATCAATCTATCAATCTATCAATCTAATCTAATCTAATCTAATCTAATTCAGTTAATGCCATATGGCTATCTGCTGTCATTGGAAGGTGTAAAAGGCACTATATAGCGCCCGACCCGGCACAGACTCAGGCAGAGGCACGTACTTAAATAAAGACTCTTTTATTATTTCTTCAGCCGTGGGGCATGTCTTCCCCGTGTCTCACAGGCCCAACACAGTCCCAAATACACTCACAATTACTCTCTTTTCACCTCAGCACCACCATTCCTCCTTAGGCTTAGTCCTCCTCCTCCCGACTCTGGCTCTCTGAGTGGTGGTGGCTGGCCCTTTTTATATCCCACCCGGAAGCGGTCCAGGTGCTTGGCCACCTGGTCCTAATTGCCCTTCCGGGTGGGGCTGAAGGTATGACCAGCCAGGCTGCTGACTCCACGCAGCTCCCCCTGTCGGCCATCCGAGCCCCCAACCAGGCTGTGGAGGACTCCATCTCCCATGGAGCCATACGCCGGGTTGGGGATTCATTGGCTGCCAGGGAGGCTGCCACCAAGCGTCCCGGGGGAGGTATTGAACAGTCCATGGCTGCTCCCCCGGAACAGATGTAGCAGAGGCGTCCCTGCCGGGCTTGGGACCCGGCTGTCCTTTACAAAGGATAGAATGAAGTTTAGGTAAATTCAATGTTAGAGATATATTCACATGTTTCTAATTTTAAAATGAAAAACATTAAAAAATGTTTATTTTTTAAATATCTAAATATTCTGAGTCATTTTGACCCTGTATGTATTCCATAAAGTTAGTTTTTTATGCACGTTCAATAATACTAGTAGTGGTAGTAGTAGCTTTTATTTTATTATTATTAGTAGTAGTACTAGTTTCCTTTTTATATTAGTAGTAGTTGTATTTTATTTGTATTATTGCTCTATTATAAAAAAAAAAAAAAAACTTGCGACGACACAAGACTTTTTCCTGGGGATGAGACGTGATCTTTTGAAGAGAGACAGAGACACGTTCACTTTCTGCGAGACGGACAAGTCACGTCATACTTACAACCCTCAGATGCAAGTCCCATGATACACATGCAGAGCAGGTTAGAGATAATGGAAGTAGGACAATTCGAAAGTCTCAAAAAATGAGAGTTAAAAAAAAAAAAAACACCTGTTACTTGTTTCCCAATGTAGCTGCTGGAATATAAGGTGTCATCAGGCACGGTTAAAACGCGTGTCAAAAGAATTCTCAAAGTCCAAAAGTTTGTTTTAAAGGTATTTAGTGAAAGTTAAAAGCAAATAATCCACACAAGAATAAAAGAAAAAATAGTTACACACATAGAATAAAAGGCAAAAAAAGGGAAAAATGTATCTTCTATAAACTTAGCTTTTCTTGAAACACTTTAGTTATTTCTCTACTTAAAGGTTCTTAGCTTCTTCCGTACGCTTTACGTACGGCACAACACATAAATTAAGTGCTGTCCATCCATCCATCCATTTTCTAACCCGCTGAATCCGAACACAGGGTCACGGGGGTGTGCTGGAGCCAATCCCAGCCAACACAGGGCGCAAGGCAGGGAACCAATCCCGGGCAGGGCGCCAACCCACCGCAGAATTAAGTGCTGTTTTCTTACATATTTACTTCACACACTCAAAAGGCTCGTAAGCCAGTTGGCACATAGGCAAGTGCCCAGGCGGTCACGGTTAAAAACCGTATGCCTCTACACCTTACACAAGGCAAAGCTGTCACTAACTAACTGAAGAATAATGTTTACTCCAAGTTATACCAAGAATATACCAATACGATTCTATTTACGGGGGTTATAGGAACCTCCCATAGTTTATGCATTGTCAGCTAAGAAATATTCATGAATCTTATAGAAGAAGGAAAATGGCTGTTACACCCAATGTATCACCGTTTAAGAGGGGATTTAGAGGAGAGGCCACGTCAACAAACTGAAAATATTACTCGGGGGAAATAACGGATCAGCAAAAACAGATCGAATATTCAGGTGCTGTACAGGCTTTTAAATGTTCGAAGCTCTGCACGAAATGCAGATCAAGCGGCACGCAGCAGCAGCAAGCCAACAGCTTCTTGAGCAAAGAGGAGGTGAAAAGAAACACCTGTTACTTGTTTCCCAATGTATCACCGTTTAAGAGGGGCTTCGGAGGAGCAGCCGCATCTCCTTGGGGTGTGCTCAGCCCCCACTTCTTCTCAACGGCGCCTACCACTGGTGGTGGTGGTGGGGGTGGGTTTTGGGGTAGGTGAGAGCAAATTGCAGATCACATGGCACGGCAGCAGCACGCCAGCAGCTACTCGAGCAAAGAGGAGTTAAAAAAAAAAAAAAAATTATTTGTCTCCCATTGTATCACCGTTTAGGGGTGGGGGCGGGGTGTTGGTGAGCAAAGCGAGCAGGGGGCAAAGCCCCCTAGTTATCTTTATTATTATTAGTGATCGTGGTAGTAGTATTAAAATTGCTTTTTTTTAGAACATTCTAGACACTATCCACTTATTTCTTCCTAAAAAACAGCAAGTCGAGTTTTGAAAGTCCCTGAAGTCCTCCTGTCTACGACACTACTTGGTCAGTTATTTCAAGTGTCTATCATTCTTTGTGTAAAGAAAAATGTCTTATTGTTTGTGGGAAATTTCCCCTTCAAGTTTCCAACTGTGACCCCATGTTCTTGATGAACTCATTTTAAAGTCACCATCTCGATCCACTGGACTAATTCACTTCATAATTTTAAACACTTCAATCATATCAACAACATTTTGTTGTTGTATCGCATGTCTCAAGTGATTTTGTTGGCTATATCATGTAAGAATGAATAACAGCACATTGGTACCCTGGACCATTATTGTTATTATTATTACATTAGTAATTAGGTTTTCATTTTTAACACTTTGACTGCAAGGTACAAGTCGCATATTATTGAGTCTGTCAAAATGCAACATACAAGAGAAGCTGTATCTCCGTTTTATAGCCATTGTAGACACAGCCAGCTTGCTGGTGAGCTTTGCTACTGTTATCTACAACAATGCTGCCATCTAATGAATAGCCATAGAATTTATTTTATTTTGGTGGCGACTGCTTGTGGAAAAGAGTACTATAAACAGACAGACCCAAGTTTTGTCCTAGCAAAAAAGGTGTACAGCTGCTGATGCTTTGAAACAACTACAGTAATCCCTCCTCGATCGCGGGGGTTGCATTCCAGAACCCCCCCAACGAAATAAGAAAATCCGCGAAGTAGAAACCATATGTTTATCTGGTTATTTTTATATTGTCATGCTGGGGTCACAGATTTGCGCAGAAACACAGGAGGTTGTAGAGAGACAGGAACGTTATTCAAACACTGCAAACAAACATTTGTCTCTTTTTCAAAAGTTTAAACTGTGCTCCATGACAAGACAGAGATGACAGTTCCGTCTTACAATTAAAAGAATGCAAACATATCTTCCTCTTCAAAGGAGTGCGCGTCAGGAGCAGAGAATGTCACAGAGAGAGAGAAAATCAAACAAATCAGAAATCAATAGGACTTGTTTGGCTTTTAAGTATGCGAAGCACCGCCGGACAAAGCAGATGCAAGGAAGTGAGCAATGTGAAGGTAGTCTTTCAGCATTTTTTAGAGGAGCGTCCGTATCCTCTAGGCCAGTGTGCGAACAGCCCCTCTGCTCACACCCCCTCCGTCAGGAGCAGAGAATGTCAGAGAGAGTGAGAGAGAGAAAGGCAAACAATCAAAAATCAATACGTGCTGTTCAAGTTTTTAAGTATGCGAAGCACCGTGCGGGAAGCATGTCGCTTGACAAAGCAGTTGCACGGAAGAGAGCAACGTGAAGATAATCTTTCAGCATTTTTAGACGAGCGTCCGTATCGTCTAGGGGTGTGAACAGCCCCCCTGCTCACACCCCCTCCGTCAGGAGCAGAGAATGTCAGAGCAAGAGAGAGAGAGAGAAAAGCAAACAATCAAAAATCAATATGTGCTGTTTGATCTTTTAAGTATGCAAAGCACCGTGCGGGAAGCATATCGCTTCACAAAACAGCCATATGTAAGCCCAGCAAGGAAGAGAGCAATGTGAAGGTAGTCTTTCAGCATTTTTTGAGAAGCGCCCTATCCTCTAGGGGTGCAAACAGACCCCGTGCTCACAATATATTTGAGGAGTTTTATTTAATACGTAATACGCGCTCTGGTTGGGTAGCTTCTCAGCCATCTGCCAATAGCGTCCCTTGTATGAAATCAACTGGGCAAACCAACTGAGGAAACATGTACCAGAAATTAAAAGACCCATTGTCCGCAGAAATCTGTGAACCAGCAAAAAATCTGCGATATATATTTAAATATGCTTACATATAAAATCCGCGATAGAGTGAAGCCGCGAAAGTCGAAGCGTGTTATAGCGAGGGATTACTGTACATTGTTTTGCAAGATGAATATTTTGATGTAATGGCAGTGATCGAGACTGTGACAATCAATTGGATGATGTGGAACCTGTAGGCTCTGGCACTGAGGCGGTTCGCTGCACCAAAGTCATTTGTTCATCATGAGGCGTGCAACTTTTTACGACTGTCAGTACAGCACTACATGGACATTCTGCCACCCACTGAGCAAAAACGGTCAGCATCAGCTACCAAATGTGTTGTGTGCAATATACGTGGACGCCATAAATAAATACATTATATTTATGACACATGCATCTAAGCCTGCGTGGTGCCGTCCTTCAAGGACTTTGTTTCAGGTGGAGACTTTTAGTCATGTTTTTGGTGAAAATAAAGTAATTTACTGTTTCCATACATTTTGACACCGTTTGATAATAAAAATCATTGCTTTCTAATACATTTCTTTACATTTTGATTGAGTTTGTTATTTATAATAAATACATAGGCCTCTACTGCACTGTCCTGGTAATAAATTATGTGGCAGTCAATGTGTTAAAGGCAGCACATCAACTAGTATGTGTATTGTTGTGTATTATTGAGGCCTTTAATGACCTCTTGGGCACAACCATCAGCAGTGTGTCTGTCTGCAGAGAGAGTGTCAACCGTGTCACGAGGTTTACTTCTCAGCAGTGACATTCATGTCTCTGGTGACTCTTCCTATGAAGTCAGTAGACAGATTGGGAGAACTTGGGGGTCATGAGGTCACTGGAAAGGCATGTATGGCACTCCTGATATCTCTGCAAAAGGACGAAGGTCCAAGTCTTCAGAGCCCTGGTGCTTCCTGTCTTGCTATATGGCTGCGAGACATGGACGCTATCCAGTGACCTGAGATGAAGACTGGACTCCTTTGGTACTGTGTCTCTCTGGAAAATCCTTGGGTACTGTTGGTTTGACTTTGTGTGGAATGAGCGGTTGCTCATGGAGTCCTGAATGATGCATATTACCTGCATTGTGAGGGAGCGTCAGTTACGGCACTACGGCCATGTGGCGTGTTTCTCCGAGGATGATCCAGCTCATAGAATCCTCATTGTTGGGGACCCGAGTGGCTGGACCAGGCCAATGGGTCGCCCACGTAACACCTGGCTGCAGCAGATAGAGGGTCATTTCCGGTGGGTGGGACTGGACCATGTGTCTGCCTTTTTCCAATCGGCAACCCGAGTTGTTTCATTGTGTACCAGTGCATGCTCCCCAACCTGACTTGACTTGATTATTGTGGAATTTCTGCCTTTATATAGCTGCTTTATAGTGCCTTGCGTGTACAGTTTTATCTGCAAGTGGACAGCTGCTTTTAGCAAAGAGAATTACTAGCTTACAATAAGGAGACCAAATGGTTAAGCTGCCCCTGTGCCAATCACTGAAGCTGGTGCCTGCTCACTGTGCTGCTGCTATTGGCAAATGTCTTTTCCTCAGCTGCAAACCTTGAATATATTGCAGAGATTCCTGGGTTGATTATCTTAGATCACCTACACTCAGTTACTGTTAGCTGTATTATTTATATGAACGTTACATGTTGGCTTTATAGCACCCCACGTGTACTTTCTTACCTGTATGTGGACACCTGCCTCAAACAAAGAGACTTACTAGCTGTGCACAAGCAGACCAAGTGGTTGCTGGCTACACCTGTGCCAATCACCAGATCAGGCGCCAGCTCACCTCGCTGCTTTGTACTGAAGATGTGTTTTCCTAAGCTGCTAACCCTTGTGGGAATATGGCAATCACCCACACCAGGTGCTCTTAACAATACACAAACAGTATCAAATTAATATTATTATAAAACTCGATAAAACCAGTGGTAGCAAAAGTAGGAAATGTATTTGAAAAGAAACTTTTCAAGGTTAAGAAATATATATTTGATAAAGAGGCATATTAAAAAGTACTTCTGCAGAAAATAAAGGTGATGGAAGAGGAGTCTTTTAAAGTCTGACTGCAGAGCTGCTTCAGATTGTAGTTCAGACCACTGAGGTCCTTGTCAAATTTCTTTGGGCCCTTCACCATCTCGGCTCTCCTTGTATTTCTCTTTCCTACTGTGCTGTGCCTGCCTTCGTGACCTGGCCAGCATGCATCACAGGTCTAACTTCATATCAAATTAAGAACAATTCAAAGAGTAATGAATCATTGTTTACCTTTCTTGCGCTGTTTGTCCATCCGGATCCTAATTGTCTCAGGTCTAATAAATTAAAAAACTGTTTAGGATTCTTAAAGATACAAAGTTCAAGTGAGTAAAGGTACAGAATTTAAAATCAGTCTATAGCAGTCATTCGAAATAGACACAGAGCGTGTTTAACATGGCGTTAAAGAGTCCCGAGTTTAAAAAGTTTAAGGAGACTCTGTTTTAAATAAAGTCAAAAGGCACAGGTTTTCAAATTGCTCGGGTGCTCTTATTTCTGACAGGTTAATCAGTGTTAGTTCTCCCAGTTCCCATTTTGGCTTCTATCTTGCAGCCCAAGTTCTTGTTTTATATTTTGATTAAAGAACAGTTCAGTATTGTGAGTTTTGAATATTAAAATCTTCATATTGCTTATTTTTATTCCAATGCAGTGTAACATTGCCATTAAATACTTCTGAAGTCCAAATTTTTGGGTTGCACTCCGGATTGACCTCATAGATGACCCTGCTTTTAGAAAATGTTCTGATATACAACAGAGAGATGGAAGAAAACCCTGAACATTCATTCACTTTCAAGTTTTGGTTGTTTATATATATATATATATATATATATATATATATATATATATATATATATATATATATATATATATATATATATATATTGATTGTAATATAGACGCTATATAGCGCCTGACCCGGCACAGACTGACGCAGAGGCACGTAGTCCCCGTGTCCCACAGGCCCAACACAGTCCCAAAACACTCACAAATATTACCACTACACTCTTCTGTTCTTCACCACCACTCCTGCTCCTCAGGCTTAGTCCTCTTCCTCCTCCCGACTCTGACTGTCTTGAGTGGTGGTGGCTGGCCTTTTTTATACCCCACCCGGAAGTATTCCAGGTGCTTAATCACCTGGGCCTAATTGCATTTCCAGGTGGGGCTGAGGAATTGACCAGCCGGGCTGCAAAGTCCATGCAGCTCCCCCTGGCGGCCATCCGAGCCCCCAATCAGGCTGATGAGGACTCCGCGCCAGGTTGGGGAATCATCGTCTGCCAGGGAGGCTGCCACCAAGCGTCCCGGGGGAGGTATTGAGCTGCCCACGGTGGCTCCCCTGGAACAGATGCAGCAGGGCATGGGACCCGGCTGTCCTTTACAGTATATATATATATATATATATATATATATATATATATATATATATATATATAAAAGGCATTTGTATTTGACATTAAAAATTAGCTTTAAGTTTGTAACATGTGCATCTTTATTTGTTGTTCAAGTTGGAGCTTTCATAAGAAATACTAATTCAGTGGAAATCAGGTAAGGGGGGCTCTAGAAGATTCTGCTTAGGGTCCCAGTTCGGCTGGGGTGGCACTGGTCACATGAAGGCAAGAGATGGCAGGCACTTTCAGCATTATATGAGCTTTATGAAAAAGTCTGCCACCTGCTGGACATTGCAAATACCACACCTTTCCATTTGATCTAAGTAGGTGGATTGGCAATTCTAAATTGTCCACACTGTGTGCTTGGTATGTGTGTGTGTGTCCTGCGGTGGGTTGGCACCCTGCCCAGGATTGGTTCCTGCCTTGTGCCCTGTGTTGGCTGGGATTGGCTCCAGCAGACCCCCGTGACCCTGTGTTTGGATTCAGCGGGTTGGAAAATGGATGGATGGATGGATGTGCCTGCTGTGTACAAAAAAGTTGATTCATAAATAGCAATACAACAGTGACTGCATCGAATCATGTATTTCCAAAGGTTTATAATAAAGAATAACAAGTTATATGGTTGTGTTTTTAAAAGTCAGTTTCTTTCAGTAGTGATGAGTGTGTGTTTCTTCATGGAAATAATGTATTGTAATTTTCTTTGAATTAAACAAAACAATACTTGATTAAAGAAAAGAAAAGAAAAATGCAAATAGCACACATACTGCAAATTTCAGGCACACTTTGCCCAGTTGACTTTATCAGACTCGCTTTTAGAAGTTTGCTTTAGCAGTTCCAGACAAATACTACGTGATGTTAAGTTACTCCCCCCAGCTCTTTCCGTTGCAAAAGAACGTCTGTTTTGGCCATATTAACATCTTCAGTAAGTTCAGTACAACCGCCTGAGTGCATTTTCTCAACATGACATAATAATTTAAAGTACTGGAAATTAATGCTCTTGCTGTCTTCGCCCTCACTGAAGGGTAGAGTTTGCAAAGAAGGGTGGCATTGTGCGCTCTCCATAAAGACAATGAAAAATGCTGTTTGTACACGGCAAAGTTTATGCCATTGTGACCTCTAAACCGAGGAGACAAGCTGAAGTCTCCCCTACAATAAAGGCATACATTCATTTGCCCCAAAAACCTGCATTACTGAATGAGCCATCATTTATAAACTAAAAAATACACAGAGTATTATTGTAAGAAGCATGAGGGCCTTTAAGGGTTGCGTAGGCATTGTGATGTGGTGGGCTCTCAATTGGTAGGCTGCTTGTTCAATTCAGGTCTGTTTCCTGCTGCGTGACTTTGAGTAAATCAGTTAACCTGCCTGGGCTTCAGCTATTTAAAAAAATAAATAATAAAAATGCAAGTGGAACCTTGTTTTGCAAGCATAATTCGTTCCGGAAACGTGTTCGTAATCCAAAGCACTCGTATATCAAAGTGAATTTCCCCATAAGAAATAATGGAAACTCAGATGATTCGTTCCACATCACAAAACTATTCCTATAAAAATGATTAATACAAAATATAAAGTAAGAATACATAAAACCTGCACTTTACCTTTGAAAAGAATCATGACTGGTGTGAGTGAGTTTCTAAACTCTTGTGGGATTCCACCCAACGAGACGACACGCGGAAGAGCGTCCCGAAGCAACCGCAGGCTCCCAGCGCTGTAGCAGTTCGCCGTAAAAGCAAATCTGAAAAGATCGGGGACATGCTGTAAGCACCTGCTGTTGATGGGTGATACAAGGAACGTTATAAATACGCAGGGCACAGTATTACTTAGCCACTAACCTGGTCACGACCCTGCCTGACTGCTGTGTCTGTGTATAGGAGAGTGGCAGATCCCGCTACAATAAATAATCGTGCTGTTGCTGTTTCAAGCTGAATAAAGTTGATGTCGCTAAAGTACGCGTGGTCACGATGCTATAGTAAACAGTATACGCTCGTACGGATGTTGACTATATGAGTGAGGCACGCCGACTGAGCCCTAGAATAATAATACATTTTATTTATATAGCGCCTTTCCCATGCTCAAGGCACTTACAGAATATAATAAAGAACAGCAGCGTATACAGTATATAGCATTGTACAAACCAGATAAATACATAAAGATTAAGACAGTGAATTCTGAAAAAAATAACGATTACCCACAATCCCGCAGCGAGAGAGAGAAGAACCATCAGCTCAGTTGTGATCATGTGACGCTCAGCCGACAAAGCATATACATACTACTCATATTCAAGTCAAAATTTATTAAAAATTTGAGCTCATCTTGCAAAACACTCGCAATCCAAGGTTCCACTGTAACTGTGTATCTGTCGTGTACCTGTTGATGGTATTTACTGTAGAAAGGTGCTATATATAATAAAGGAAGGGTTTGGGCATGCTACATTGGCTAGTCTATAGTTTTTCACGATAATAATAATAAATTAGTTGTTCATTAATAAATAGAATCTATTCTAACTATCTAATGCAGTGGTTCCCAAACTCAGCCCTGGGGACCCACTGTGGCTGCAGGTTTTTTAATTATCCTAATTAAGTAAGTTATTTCCCAGTTTCTGTGTTTTGGAATCAACGTAGAAATTACAAACTAAGTTTGGAAGATTTTTATTAAAATGTAATAAGCAGTTATATGGGGAAGTATGTATTTTTTTAAGTTGTTACCAGTATTTTCAACCTAATTTTCATTCTGCTTTGCCAGGTATGTGTTTGACTAATTAGCGGGTCTGACACTGAAGTCGTTGCTGCTTTCATCGTCCCGAGTGTCTTCTCTGCTGGTTGTTAATTGTCACTATTAGGGTTAATTGAAGGGAGCAAACTACACTGGGAAAGAGGAAAATAATAGAAAAACAACAAAAGAGAGTTGAGCATTTATAGCTTTAGAAAAAAATAGAAATATTTCTAAATGTCTTATAAATGTAAAAACCGTACTGTTGTGTTTTTCTGAATGCAGAATAAAAGAAGGGTGAAAAGTACCAGCTAATTAAATGAGATCACTTGTTATCGTTTATTATAACTGATTGTGAATCTGGTTGGAACAAAAACCTGAGTTTGGGAACCACTGATCTAATGTATATGTATATTTATTATTTCTGTTTAGGTTCTGAATGAGTATTTTCATAATGTCTGCGAGTTGGATCTGGTCTTCAATTTCTACAAGGTGAGTTGCCTGAAACATGTAACCTCTATTTATTTCACTTGTACTGCCGCCAGACATAAAGGTTTTATTCACATGTGCTGCAAGTTTTTATAAACTCTTCTGAACACTCTACTAACACTGGGTAGGACCACCTTTTGCTCTCAGAACAGCCTTAATTCTTTGTGGCATGGACTCCACACATCTCATGCACGTCAGAAGAGGTCATCCACCTGAAACTAGGCATGGTCAGGCCCTGCCAGTACTTGGGTGGGAGACCATCTAGGAAAAGCTGGAGTTGCTACTGGAAGAGGTATTGGAGAGGCTAATGGTGGTGTGTGTGTGTGTGTGTGTGTGTGTGTGTGTGTGTGTGTGTGTGTGTGTGTGTTTTTGGGGGGTTACTTACCCTGTGGTCTGAGTGTGGATCCAAATACCCCAGTGCAGTGACGGGGACACTGTGCTGTAAAAGTGGTGCTGCCCTTCAGATGAGATGTAAGATTGAGGTTTGGACTCTCTGTGGTCATTAAAGATCCATGGGTATCCTTCATAAAAGGGCAGGATGTATCGCAATATCCAATCTAAATTGCCCACTGTGGTCTAATCATTCTGGCCCCCTAAACATGCCCTGTCCCCAATTTGGTTATTTCTCTCACCCCTTCACCAACTAATAGTTAATGTGTGGTGAGATTACTGGCACAAAATGGCTGCTGTTGCATCATCGTGGTGGATGCAGCACATTGGTGTTGGTTGCAGTGGCTCCCCACTCCCTATGTTAAGTGATTTAAATAGTGAGAAAAGCGTCACATAAATGTAAAGAATTGTTATTTGTTCTTTGAGATTGTGGTCCACGTTGACATGATTGTATCTTACAGTTTCTACTGATTTGTTAGTTGCACATTCATGCTGCAGATGTCCTTTTGTATTACATTCCAAAGTTCTTCTACTGGATTCCGGTGACTCAGAAGGCCACTGAAGAACACTGAACTCATTTCGTTGTTCATGAAAACAGTTTGAGATGACTTTAGCTTTGCGCCATGGTGTATTATCATGCAGGAAGTAGACTTCAGAACAGGGATCTCAGACTCCAGTCCTGGAGGGCCGCAGTGGCTGCAGGTTTTCACTCTAACCCTTAATTAGTGACCTGTTTTTGACTCGCTCTTGAAGACTCAGACCCAATAATTTGTTTCTTTTTCCTTAATTAGCAGCCAAACAATAATGAGATACAAAATGAACCAAAACATGTGTCCATCATACGATATCTAAAAATAAAGGTGAAGATCTCAGGAATGTTGATTTGCTCAGGTCCACTAAACATTTTAACAGAGGTCTTTTGAAATTTTGAAAATGTGTGCCATTGCACAATGACAGCAGCAGCAAGCCATGGAATTGAAGAACGGGTTTAATTAACAACACAACTCGGCGCCTAATTAAGCAACTGGTTGGAGTTTGAGGCCCTGACTTGGTTGGTCTTCTGTTGGCTCACTCACTTCACATTTCATTTCTTTTTATTGAAACAAATGAAGTAATTCAGAGGAGTGATGAAGAAATTCCAGGGAACACATCAATAAAAATGAATTCAAAAGAAGTTAAATAGCAGCAAAAACAGGTCACTCATTAAAAAAAGGGTTAGAATGAAAACCTGCAGCCACTGCGGCCCTCCAGGACTGGAGTTTGAGACCCCTGCTTTAGAAGATGGGAAAATTATGTCCACGGAGAGAGGTGCATGTTGAGCAACAATACTAAAATAAAATAGGCTGTGGCATTCAGAAGATGATTAATTGGTATTAATGGACCAAAGTGTGATGATCAATGGATATTAAAGTGTACCAAGAGAACATTCCTCACACCATTATCAATCACCACCAGCCTGGACTTTTGACGCCAGGCACGTTGGGTGCATTCATGCCAAATTCTGACCCTACCATATGTGTGCCTCAATGGAAGTCCGGATTCATCAGGTCAGGCTCCATTTTTTTCCAGTGTTAAACTATCCAGTTTTGGTGAGCCTTTGCCCACTGCTGGCACAGCTTTGTGTTCTTGGAATGGGACGTAACTTGGTCTTCTGCTGTTGTAGCCCATCAGCCTCATGTTGTGCATTCCGATATGCCCTTCTGTACACCACAGCTGTTCAGAGTGGTTACAGCGAGTGTAAAAGGAAAAGCAAGTAATGTAACATATAATATGCAGAAGTAAAATGTGTGGTGTGGGAAAATGTAATATTTAATGAGTAGGTTTTGTGCATGCAAGCAAAACTCATTGATAACACTGACCACAGTGATATATTAAATACTGATTGAACTTCATTGCTGCCTACAAGGAGTAAAGATGAGAATTCGAACAATAGCTTTACTTTAATCATAACTTTGACCCTACAAGCATGAGACAGTACTGTTTAGTCTTTAGATGAATCATCAGTGGTTATCAGATACACTCAACATCCACTTTATTAGGTCCACCAGGTTGGTAATGCACATAGCCCGCTTCTCCAAACGGCCAATCATATGACTGCATTTCAATATATAAAGCATTTAGAAAAGAGCAAGAGGTTTAGTTGTTTTTTGGCCAAATACTAAAGTGAGCAGACCTCATAATCTAAACCACTTAGACCTTGGGATAATTGGTTGGTTGTGGGATTTTTGTGCAGAACAATCTCTGGAGTTTATGGAGTGTGGAGCATTAAACCAAAATTATCTGTTGTTTGCCAGTTCTGTTAATGGGTTTGGTCAAAGAAGAATGGACAGACTTGTTCAGATTGACCACAAATATAGTAATCCCTCACTTATCGCGGGAGATAGGTTCCAAGGCCGACCGCGATAACTGAATTTCTGCGAAGTAGGGACACCATATTTATTTAATTATTTAACGTGTATTTGGACATTTTTAAACCCTCCCTGTATAGTTTACAACCCACCCTTTACTCTATTAAAAACAGGGACAACTGCTAAGCAATATGAAATTGGTAGATAAGTTTACACTTACTGTATAGCGAAGTACATGTAGCAGCTTGTAGGCGGTCATGACGTCGTCGACCTTGTTGCAAAGATTCCTAAAGCAGATTCCATCCAGACTACTGCCTTATCACGTCCACTTGCAACTCGTTTTGCACCCTGGTTAAAGGACACTGCGGCCGTAGATCTTATATGCTTTTCCTCCTTTTTAAATGAAAAGAATCGATGTCCTGCAGCGGTGTAGCTGTTCCCTTCCTTCAACATATCCAAAACTTTTACCTTTTCTGCAATCATTTGCATCTTCTGTTGGTGCTTGGACACAGCCCCTGAAGCAGGAGCACGTTAATGCTGAATGAGTGAGATGAGACTTCCTGGTTAATGCAGCACTCCGTCGCTGAGCCAATCAGCAGCACACAGGAACTTAACTACGTGCTCTGATTGGGTAGCTTCTTAGCCATCCACCAATAGCATCTCTTGTATGAAATCAACTGGGCAAACCAACTGAGGAAGCAAGTAAAAAGACCCATTGTCCGCAGAAACCCGCGAAGCAGCGAAAAATCCACGTTATGTATTTAGATATGCTTACATATAAAATCCGCGAAGTCGTGAATCCGCGATAAGTGAACCGCGAAGTAGCGAGGGATTACTGTATACAAATAACCACACTTTATAAGAGCTGTGGTGTACAGTAGGGCATCCCTGAATGAGTACTGAGAAAAGCGCTATATAAATGTAATGAATTATTATTATTATTTATTACTAGACAATGTAAGATAAAACGGGCACGAGTTTGTGTCAGCAGTGAATGAAGAACAAATGATAAGTAACGAAGAAGTTGTTTTGTAATGATTGTAGTCCGCTTTACTCATTACTGTACAGGCTTGTACTGTTAGTTGATGAATTTTCCAGGCCTATAGTATAATATTGAATGATGAATGTTCCAGTACAATATGGAATAGTAATAAGTATAAGCACCACAAAGCTGATATAGGTGTATTGAATGAATGCGTAATTGAATCAGAATGTGTAATTAGGCCTGGAGCTGTAGTCGAAATCGCCTTTCAGGCCTCTAGAGCTTTAATCGAAGTCGCCTTTCTCTTTGAATTTTGATTGCAAGATCCTAAATGCCCGGGTTCCTTATTCCTCATCGCTTCGTTATATGCACTGTTCTTCCAGATGGGCATACATTGGTTGTCTGCTCTTATGCATTCAGAGCTTCCCCTGTGACTTAAAACAGAATCCAAATTGTTTGTTTCTGTCACAGACTAGTTGGAGTGAGTCATTGGGTATGCCGGGCTGTGATCAGAGATCACAGAAATGTGCTGCTGGCTGCCTTCGACTCGCCAAGATAATGTAAATGATGGTAGCGACTGTGAAAATGTGAAAATGCCACCTAATATGGCATGGCCTTAAGTCGTTCCAAGATGCTTTATAAAGTGGTGCTTGATCATCAGTAGACTCCGGAGCAGTTGAGATGATCCTGAGAGGTTCATTCTACTAAGCAGATGAGTCTGCTGGTTCTCGAAGAGCAAAATTTCCACTTTGAGTATCGGGGAGAGTCTTTGCAGAACAGAGACTGGCAGTACTGTGGAGCAAAGGCGTCCAGGGAGCAGTAGGTCAAGTCGGGAGTTTTTAACTGCATCCTTGTATTATTTGGACACCAGTGTTTAAAGGAAAGCCGAGGAATCAATGGGTGATGCAGGTCACCGAGTGTACAGGTGTTACTTTAGAATAAGCTCGCTGAAATACCTGGCAGTGCCCGGGAGGAAAATTGAAGTTTTATTTTTGTTAATTGTTTGAGAAAAATATAATTCTGGAGCACACCAGAAACATTTGTAGTGTGAACTGGATGATAACATACATACGAGACCGCAAGATTTTAACAAAAACAAACATTAAACGACAAACAAATAAGACTACGGATTTTTCATGATGAAACTGTCAGTTGCTATTACAGAGCAGACCAGAAATGTTCTGAGTGTCAACTGGATGATACAAAGATTTAATTTAAAAAAAAATTACAAATTGACGGATTAATTTTTGTTTTGTGGCAATTAAATTAATATTATTATTATTATTAGGTTGATATAATTCTATTACCACAACAACATTGTTACAATAAGAATAATGTAAGATGAAAACATAATTAACAAAAACAAACATTAAACGACAAACAAATAATAATACGGATATTTCATGATGAAACTGTCAGTTGGTTTTACGGAGCAGACCAGAAACGTTCCAAGCGTCCACTGGATGATAACATACATACAGTGGGTATAGGAAAGAATCCCCCCCCCCCATTTGAAATATTCCCATTTTTTTTCTTTACCGCCCTAAATGTAAACACACAAACTCCTATTTCTTCCCAGCTTTACTTACTCAATGCCACCTCTAACTTCAAGTGAAAGATATCACAGCTACAGTTCAAAAGAATTATAAAAAAATCAAAAAACAAGACCTACTGAGATTAATAAAGGATCACCTCCCCCCCCCATGTCAATGTCATTATGTTGACCCCCCTTTTGCTTTAATGACAGCCTTGAGTCTGCTGAGATTCTTCTCTATCAGCTTTGCACATCTAGACTAAGCCCACTCGATATTTGCCCCCACTCTTCTTTACAGAACAGTTCACGTTCGGTCATATTGGATGGTGAGTGTTGGTGGTCTGCTATCTTCAGATCTTTCCACAGGTTTTGAGTGGGCTTTAGGTCTGGGCTCTGACCGGCCACACCAGGACATTCACTTTTTTCTCCTTCAGCCACTGTGTGGTCCATTTTGCTGGGTGCTTCGGGTCGCTTGTCGTGTTGAAATGTGAACATTCTGCCCATCTTCAATTTTCTGGCAGAGGGTAGCAGGTTTTCCTCAAGAATTTGACCGTATTTTACCCCAGCCATTTTTCATTCTACCCTAACGAGAGCCTCAGGCCCTGCGGCAGAGAAACACCCCCACAACAGGATGCTGCCCCCTCCATGCTTTACTGCAGGCATGGTGTGTTGTGGATGGTGAGCCGCATTGGTGTACCGTTTGGTGTTGAAGCCAAATAGTTGGATTTTGGTCTCATCTGACCATAAGACCTTTTCCCACTTGGCATCAGAATCTTCAGGGTGCATTCTGGCAAAGCTCAAACGAGCCTTCATGTGGCCTTTCTTGAGAAGTGTGACCCTCCTGAACAAGACACAATTGTGGAGCGCTTGTGGAATTGTTGTCACATGAACACAATGACCAGTCTTTGCCATTAAATCCTGTAACTCCTTCAAAGTGGCCATTGGCCTCTTGGTAGCCTCTCTTACCAGTTTCCTCTTTCCTCTTCCATCCAGTTTGGAGGGATGGCCGTATCCAGGGAGGGTCCTAGTAGTACCAAACACTTGCCACTTCTTTGTGATGGACTTTACTGCGCTCCTTGGGATTGATAAAGCCTTTGAGATGTTTTTTGTCTCCATCTCCTGCCTTATGTCTGTCCACAACTCTGTCCCTGAGATCTTTTGAAAGTGGTTTGCCACCCATAGTCAGTTGCACAACCAAGCAAGGGAATGAATGGTCCAGGAAGAGCTTCACTAATCACACTCATTACAACTGATCACAGGTGGAAAGAAGGCAGTAACCGCAATGGAAATGGTGGGCACGGACACCTGAGTGAGTTTAGGAGGGGGGGATCCTTTATTAATCTCAGGATTTCTTGTTTTTTATTTTTTAAAATTCTTCTGAACTGTAGCTGTGATATTTTTCACTTGGATGTTAGAGATTGCATTGAGTAAGTAAAGCTGGGAAGAAATATTAGTTTGTGTGTTTTCATTTAAGGCTGTAAAGCAAAAAAATTTAAATATTTCGTTTTTATATTCACTGTAAATACAAGACCGCAATATTTTTACATTCTGCTTTATATATGGGACTGTGGCTAATTGTTGGAGAGGTGCTTTGTGGAATAAAAGCTGTTTTTGTATTTATATTCTTATATCTCATACTGACCTTTACGTATTTTGCACACTGCACTTTGACATTCTTTGATATCCTTCTGCTTTGAAACATTTTTGACCTGTCATTGTTTGCACGTCTTAAACAACTATTATCATACGCTGATCATTTCTGTATTATCCATACAGTGGAACCTCGAGTCACTAACATCTCTGAACACGTACAAATCAGGTTACGACTAAAAGGTTTGCCAAACTTTTGCATCTGTTCACGACCACACACTCGGGTGATGAACAAGCCAGTTTCCCTTCTGGTTCGTACGCGCCGATGATTTCCACACGTGTTCAGTCTCTCCCTGTTTATTGTTCTCGGTCAGAAGTGCGTGCATTCGCTGTGAACTCTTTGTGCTCTATTTCGTGTGCTTTTACATTAATTTTGCAATTAACCATGGCCTCTAAGCAAGTGAGGAGTGGTAGCGTTGGTGAGAAGAAAGTTTTGAAGAAAATTGAAATCGAATTAAAGAAAGAAATTAGTGAAAAGTATGAGCGTGGCGTTTGTGTTACTGATCTTGCCACCGATTTCGAATATTCTAAAGCAGAAAGAGGCCATTAAAGCAGCTGATGTTGCAAAAGGAGTTACAGTGTTAACCAAGCAGAGGCCTCAAGTGCTGGAAGAGGTGGAAAAACTGTTTCTAGTGTGGCTGAACGAGAAGCAACTTGCAGGAGATAGTGTAAGCAAGGCGATGTTATGCAAGAAAGCCAGGAAGATTCATGGTGATATGCTGCAAAACTATCCTTTGACGAGTGGCTAGTTCTTTCTCCTCACTTCCTTCATGCCAGAACTCGACTCATGGAATGTTAGTTTTCTTGGTTGTTTATGGTTAGTTTTTGAAAATTTTAAGGATTTTTCAAATTTTCATTTTTTCCCTGTGATTAAAACTCATTAAAAAAAAAAGTGTTTACACCGAGCAGTTTGTAAGGCTGTAGCGAGAACTCTTGCCATGTTAGTTTCCTCTGTTCAAGGTTTTCTCAGTGTTGTTCAGTGTTTTTACATGTAGTTTACTATTACATTGTGCATTCTATGGTATAATTAACTATTTTTGTGCTTAAAAATCTTTTAAAACAAAAAATATATATATTTACATACAGTTTGTATGGTCTGGAATGAATTAATTGTACAGTAATCCCTCCTCCATCACGGGGGTTGCGTTCCAGAGCCACCCGCGAAATAAGAAAATCCGCGAAGTAGAAACCATATGTTTATATGGTTATTTTTATATTGTCATGCTTGGGTCACAGATTTGCGCAGAAACACAGGAGGTTGTAGAGAGACAGGAACGTTATTCAAACACTGCAAACAAACATTTGTCTCTTTTTCAAAAGTTTAAACTGTGCTTCATGACAAGACAGAGATGACAGTTCCGTCTCACAATTAAAAGAATGCAAACATATCTTCCTCTTCAAAGGAGTGCGCGTCAGGAGCAGATCATGTCAGAGAGATAGAGAAAAGCAAACAAATCAATAGGGCTGTTTGGCTTTTAAGTATGCGAAGCACCGCGGCACAAAGCTGTTGAAGGCGGCAGCTCACACCCCCTCCGTCAGGAGCAGAGAAAGAGAGAGAGAGAGAGAGAAAAACAAACAACCGAAAATCAATACGTGCCCTTCGTGCTTTTAAGTATGCGAAGCACCGTGCAGCATGTCGTTTCAGGAAGCAGCTGCACAAAAGATAGCAACGTGAAGATAATCTTTCAGCATTTTTAGACAAGCGTCCGTATCGTCTAGGTGTGCGAACAGCCCCCCTGCTCAATCCCCCTACGTCAGGATCAGAGAAAGTCTGCGCAAGAGAGAGATAGAGAAAAGTAAGCAATCTAGCTTCTCAGCCATCTGCCAATAGCGTCCCTTGTATGAAATCAACTGGGCAAACCAACTGAGGAAGCATGTACCAGAAATTAAAAGACCCATTGTCCGCAGAAATCCGCGATATATATTTAAATATGCTTACATATAAAATCCGCGATGGAGTGAAGCCGCGAAAGGCGAAGCGCAATATAGCGAGGGATTACTGTATTTACATACAATCCTATGGGGGAAATTAGTTCGGGTCACGACCAAATTGGGTTGCGACCAGAGTTTTGGAACAAATTACGGTCGTGACCCGAGGTTCCACTGTATCATTTATTTATTATATTACATATTTATTGACTATATTTATATATCTAGATTGCATAATACCATACATTGCATCAATCTTGTCATTGCACAATGTCTTGTCTTGTGTTTTATTTTTAATTTAAATTTTTTATTTTTTATTTGCACTTCATGTTGTTACACTGTGGACCCTGAGCCACACAATTTCGGCTCTCTGTATACTTGTTTATGGTTGAGATGACAATAAAGTTTGCTTTGACTTTGATATCATGGACTGCATTGCTGTGTCTGGGGCTCTCTGGCACCCCCTTGTGGTTACCAAGTGTCAACTGGATGATCACATACACAACTACATTCTGCTTTACATATAAGATTAAAACGCACCATTCAGCTCAACAAGGTTTGCCAATCCTGTTCCTCCAATTTCTCCAGAATAACAAGTTGAGTTTTGGAAGTCCCCATGGTCCAAATGTCTACCTCTCACTTATTCCACATGTTTGTCATCCCCTGTGTGAAGAAAAACTTGAGTTTGTCTCCAATTAATCCATAAGTTTCCATCGGTGTCCCCATGTCCTTGATGAGAAATTTATTTTAAAATAACAGCAGGGATCCATTGTACTTGATGCCTTCATAATGTTAAACATTTCAGTCATGTCTCCTCTTAATCTCCATTTGCATAAACAGGAAAGGTTCAACTCTCGTCGATTTTCTCCATAGACCTCTTAGTGTTTTAGTCAGCCTAGCTGCCCTCCTCTGGACTTTGTCCAGCACTGTTATGTCCCTTTTTGTAAGATGGAGACCAGAATTACACAGAGTACCTCACCAGTGCAGTTCACAGCTTAAACACAACCTCCTCTACCTTGTAGTCCACACATCAGGCCATCAATCTTCAAGAAGAACACACAGACGCAGATGGAAACCCTTATGGGTAAATTTCACAGAAAAGCTCTGTAGTACTGGGGTGTTCCATCTTGCCTGAGTTGCTCTTGCATATTGTAATCTTTCTAGTTAGCCACAACTTCTCACCACAGTAAAGCTGGAAAGTTTGCTCAGATGGAAAAAATGACAATGCAGTGTGGTAGACAAGTAGGACTTGAGAGATGACTCGGTGCTATTTTGGAGAAATTTAAGTGAACACAACTGGTGAGCTTTGTTGTTCTGAAAGACCCGCTCTCATCTAAATTGTTCTAATTTTTCCAAAAGCTGTCAAAATGGAGAACCTTTGCCTTTAAATCGAACTGGGATTTGTAATGTGTTTTCTTTTAATTCCAGGTCTATACTGTGGTGGACGAGATGTTCCTGGCAGGAGAAATCCGTGAGACGAGCCAGACGAAGGTGCTCAAACAGTTGCTCATGCTGCAGTCTTTGGAGTAACAACCCTGAATGAGACCCCATTGCTTCTCACCCACTTGAAGACACTAACAGCCCCCTTCCAGCAAACAGACAGGCACATGGAGTTAAAAGGTTAACTTGGCATTTGAATCTGGCAAGCATTCTCATTTGTAAAGACGAGCCCCCCTTTTCCAACATGGACCCTGGTGGTGTTACCTGCATCGGCCCTGGTCTTTTCAGCCACTTCTCTTAAAGGGAATGCTGCAGAGTGGGCGTCTGGCTGTCACGGAGCACCATGATGATTGTGTGCTGTCGTGGCATCTCGCTGATTTGAATTGGGCAATAAGAGAATGAAATGATCAGAAGTTAAAAAATATATAAAATGGGTATTGATACAACTGAACCCACTTGACTCACGGGCTCTGCTTGTCTCGGTTAATCTTTTAACTCCATGCTAATTAAAGTCGGACTAATTAACAGTGCTTTGCTTTTTAAAATTTTTTTCAGGGCGTGTTTACGTTGCTTATATCTGAAATAAGACGCCTGAAGGGACCAAGTAAGCCTCAGCTGTAGGCCAGTAATAAAATGTCTTGTCCTGCCAACCACAGTTAGAAACCCCACAGCACCGCTGCTGCTGCTAATCAAATGTTAAATGTTGAATGCTGACGTGACACCACTTGTTACATTTTCAGGTTTTCAATGTTAACTGATGTTTTTCCCCCTCTACTTTTCATGGTGGTCCATGATGGTCTTTATAACAGAATCCTCTTTAATTTTTTAAGTATTGTTCTCTTTCCTGGCCTCCATTTTATAGCAGCTGTTCTCAGACTCTCTCTTGGTGCCCCCTTGTGGCTGTTGGTTTTCACTACAACCAGCTGGTTCATCAGAGCTGCTGGGTACCTTGAGTTAATTTCCCTGGTTTGCTAATTTCTACTCCCATTCACAGACACTGCCTACTGCGGTGCTCCTGCAGGTGTTGTAGTGGTTGGCATTCCACTGGTGCCACGTAGGTTGACAGCCCTGCCAAAACCCTGAAGGCAGAACCCTGGCTTGCAGTACGTGTCCACTTTCTGAATGCCAGCACACCTGCTTGAGGTGATCTGCTCAGATTTGCCATTCATTTTCATGTCAATGTGAGAAGTGACCATCTTGTTATTTCACACTTTACATTCTTCTAGCATTAAAGTAGCTTGACAAATGAGAGGACGACATTCAGTCCGAGTTCGTTTGGTAGTGTAGGCTGAACGGGAGCAGCCAACTCGCAAACCCGTGTTGCACTGTGGCAAAGAAAAGTATGCGAACCCTTTGGAATGACCTGGTTTGCTGCATTTAAGTGGTCATAAAATGTGGTCTGATCTTCATCTGTACCATTCTAATGTCTTCTTTGGCAGTTATAACTTCTAACAAGCACTCCTGCTCGCTGAATATCAGACCTCCACAATGTTCAGGAGGAGTTTACCAGACTGCTTCAGCTCAGCCACGTTCCTAGGATGTCTGCTGTGATTGTCTCTCTTGAGGTCATGCCATGGCATCTCTATTGCGTTGAATGACTGGACCCCTCCAAAAGGTGAATTTCCTGGGCTGTAGCAGATATTTAATGTTTAGTGGCAGTGACCTGCTGCTTGACCCGACGTCTACCGGAGTTTAATCTCTCAGACAGTCGCCCTGTCGGCTACCTTGATAAACTGGGGAATTTACAGTATTTACCCCTTGATGATGGCAAGCTGTCCAGGCCCCACATCGTGCTGCTCTCTCTACCATACTTCATCACTCGGTTGATGTTTTCATGTCGGTGGGCAGTGCCCTTTTTATACCACGTGTGCCGCTGCATATTCTTCATCAACAATCCATTTTTTTCATCAGTCCACAAAACCGTATCCCAGTCCCATTGTTAGAGTAAGTACCAATGTTCTTTGGCAAACTTGGGGGCCGGGATATACTTAACGCTCTCAGCACACTTTTAATGTGTCCTCTGTGCACCACGCCTTACATTAGTGTGGCACAAATGTGCGAGTTGCAGTACCTGTAAAAATTTGGGTGGGGCAGTGTGATGGCAAGCAGCATCGCAGCTCCAACAGGATCAATGTGTGCGCTTAAATGCCAGCTTTCGAATGTCTTCATGGTGCTGTTCTTTAATCCAGTTCTCGTATAGACAACACAAGCATCACATAAACCCCATCATAATGATGAAATCCATTTTAAAGGTCTCACGTGCCATCATCCGGGTGGCTGTTTTTATTTTTGCATATTTGCAACAGCATCAGAATGCAAAGAATTTGTATCTTCAATATCTTTCTTCCTTAAACTCACAACACATTGAAACCAGACATGTTTACTCAACATGGTTTCTCGCACTGCCACCTGTTGGAATCCTCCAGATTTACATAACGTTTGCACACAAGTGTAGTCGGTAGACTGGAGCAGCGTCCTCAAGTATATCCTGGCACTTGGTGGCATCGTGGAGTATCAAGATATTCATTGGCAAACTTCAAGCGTGTTGTTTTTGGAGAGCAGTGGCTTCCTCCTTGGCCTGTTTAATGTTTTGTGTGTTGGTAGACTCATAAACGGAGATGCTCACCTGTTCTGATGCCTCCTTCACTTCAACTTTTACTTTTAGGTTCTTCTTTACCTCCTTGAACAGTCCATGTTGTGCCTTTTTAGTCATCTTGGCTGGTGCCCACCTTTAGGGAGAGTAGCCAGAGTGCTAAATAACCTCCATTTACACACAAATTGTCTGACTGTGGACTGACTGGCAGATATCTAAACTCTTCGAAATGACCGCCCTGACCAGCTTCATGCACATCAACAATCCTCGATCATAGATCTTCTGAGGTCTTTCTTTTTGTGAGGCATGCTTCACATCAGCAGGTGCTTCTTGTGATTAGCAAACTCCAAATGTTTCAGTCTTTTATTTTATTGGTCAGAATTTCTCTTAAGTCACACCTCTAGTCGCATTTCATTGGTTGGACTTTAGGTTTTCCAACCGCTGACTCCATTAGCTAGGAGCTCACAGGAAGCACACTCCAAATTTTTTGGTCTTTTATTTTATTGGTCAGAATATCTCTAAGCCACACCTCCAGTCTCATTTCATTGGTTGGACTTTAGGTTTTCCAACTGCTGACTCCATTAGCTAGGAGCTCACAGGAAGCAAACTCCAAATTTTTTGGTCTTTAATTTTATTGGTCAAAATTTCTCTAAGCCACACCTCCAGTCGCATTTCATTGGTTGGACTTTAGGTTTGCCAACTGCTGACTCCATTAGCTAGGAGTTCACAGAATTTTTCCAAGTACTGAACATTACAATAACGTGTGCGTTGTTAGTTGAAACAGATCGTGTTTGTTTGATGTTATAACTTGGATGAAGTTCAGACCAGATTCATAATTGAAGATACATTTCTATGTTTTTTTCTATAATAAGATTAGGGGGGTTTGGAGAGGGCTGACTGGCCAGGATGTCCGACACACACACACCCTCACTCATAGGTGACCTTCAGTTGGATCAAGCGGGTCTGATAACGACATGCAGAGAAGCCGAAGTGAAGGTCATTGGGATGTGGTGGCAAACCCATACAGAGAAAATGCAGACTCCACAGAGGTGATGGGTCCTTGGCTAGGATTTCAACCCAGGACCCAGCTTCTGTAAGGCCACATTTTGCCAACCTGAACTAAATTCCTTGGGCAAATCAATCCAATCTGACTGCATAACATTCATTGGAATGAACCCCAGTAGCCACTGGGGGACGACAGGACCTATTTGTTGGGAGGGACCGCTCTGTAGTGTAAGTAAATGTCCAACACGTGTGCTGTATGTGCTGTGCGGGTGCTTCTCATGTGGAACTCGGTGAATAAACGTCAGTGACAAAGCCCTTCACGTCTGTGTTGTACGTTTTCTACAGCTGCTGTCCTTCGTGAGAGGCTTGGAGGCCATTTTGATAGACAAGACATGCTTGGGTGTCTCCGCTCCTGCTCGTGGTCTTCGTGGGCAGAATTACCAAGGTGGCGGTCCAAGTACGGGGAGTTTCATTGTTGCTTCTTGCAGATGATGTCGTTTTTGGCTGCACGCACTCGAGAGATTTGCTGCTGGGATGAGGTGAGGATCAGGACCTCCAAGTCTGAGGTTGAGGTTCTTTCTTGGAAAAGAGGGGATTGCTCTCTCCAGGTGAGTGGTGGGGGATACCTGAGCTTATTGGGGGGGGGGGGGGGTCTTGTGATGGAAGAAGGGAACCAGAGATTGAAAAGCGAAGTTCTCAGTTTACCAGTTGATCTCCATCCCTGTCCTCAACTAAAGAGAAAGAATGGGATTGTGAGCACAGAAATGACAGGGTGAGAACTTCCTAAAGGATTACGAGGAGCCAGTTGTCCAAACATCCTCATGTCGTAAGGATATCCCCTGGTGCTGCTGTGGGCACATTTCACTAGGCGGAGACCCCACAGAAGACCCAAGACACGCTGGGGGGATTGAACGTCTATGGGATTTAAAGAGCTGAAATCTGGAGCTAGGGACTGGGAAGTCTGGGATGACCTGCTGCCACTGCAGCCCTTAGCAGGAAAAAACAGTTTGAGAAGACGAGATAAGAAATGCGGGGAGTCATTGGATTTATCTCATATAGCGCCTTTTACAAAAGCAGGCCGACCTTGAGGGTTCAGGAGTAGAAAGTCTTGGATTCCTGCGCAGGTGTCAATGGCCCACCTCAGCTCTTAGCTTTGGGCGTGTGAGGGTCACGTCTGCTGCCAGATGTGGTAGAGCCGGGCGTTGGCTTTACTCATATAGCGCCTTTAACAGGTACCGGGGAAGTTCTCACATTATATTGTTAAATGTAACATTGAACCCTAGTGGACTGAAGTGGACTTTTTTGTGACACAGGGACATCCGACTTTAAATGTCAAAGTGAAAAGGGATCTCTGCACAAAACAACTCATTTCACAAATATCAACCCCCTTCAACATGACCCCCCCCAAATCATCACCAGTGTGGCCCATTGGCTTTAGAAAGTCCCATCATTAGTTCAATGGAGGTCACCTGTCTGGAGTTTCAGTGGAGTGTCGTCCAAATACACGCGAACATGGAAGGACCAACTTGAGGTGAGTCAGTATGGTGGGCTGTCCTACACAATGACCCCACAAGAACATTCGGACCATCTCCACGAAAAGCACGAGTCGGGATGGAGATCAGAAAATCTCTCAAGTCCCTGAATATCCAATTAAGCCCATCATGAAGAAATGGAAAGAATATGGCAGAGCTGGAAATCTGCTAGGGCAGGTCATCCATAAAAACGGAAGGAGACAAAGCCACCAAGAGACCTCCACGAACTCTGAGGTTAATGGATGGAGACATTCAAGTCCCTGAGTATGAAATGGGAAAAATATGGCAGAGCTGGAAATCTGCAAGAACAGGCCAACCACAAAAATCAATGAAGACAAGTGAGGGAGGCCACCAGGAGACCACTGTGAACGCTGAAGGAGTTCCAAGCTACAGTCGTACAGAACTGACGAGGCCGTGTAGACAACAGTTGCTCGGGTGCTTGACAGTCGTAGCTTTATGGGAGTGTGGCAAAGAGAAGAAAACGCTTTGGAGACTCTGAAGTCAGCTGGAAGAAGGTTCTGTGGTCCGATGAGACCCCCCAATTGAGCTCATTGGCCCTTAGACTAAAGGGCACATCAGCACTGCACGTTATCACAGACACACCGGCCCACCTTGAAACAAGATGGTGGCACCGAGCGTCAGGCTTTGGGGATGCTTCTCTGCAGGAGGTGCTGGAAGGCTTGTGAGGTGAAAACGAATGCAGCAAAATAAATTCAATGTTGTATAATAATAAAATGAGAAATCTTACAATGGGGTGAACGCTTTTTTAGGCAATGTAACCACATTCCAGTAACCAGCACCTTTATATAGCGCCTTTCATTGTGATTGGTCCCACATCCCTACATTAACTCCTTCTTCTGCTTTCATATAGTGCCATCCCCACGTCCTTCACACACACACACACACACATCTTATCAAGTTTAGATAGACGGAGCTCCGGTGGGTCATGGAATCTCCCTCAGGGTGTTAGACATGAAGCCCATTCCGGACTGTAGTGTTGAAGATGTTTATAATGGTAGCGGGACACAGTGGGTCACCAACCCCCCCCCCCCCACTCTGTTGATGAACCAAAGGGGAAAACGGTGGGTTGTGAAGACCCACAGAATAAAGGGGGGTCACAACAACAAAAAGACTGCGAAACACGGGACTAAGGGGCAACACCGCCTGCCATTGTTTCCACATATCCTACTTGTCAAGTCACAAAGTGAATCTAAGACTGATGAACTGTCTGACATTTTATTTTATATAGTGCCTTTCACAGTGAAGATGATTTCAAAGTACTGTGGCAGTAAAGAACAGATGGGCACTGGCGAGTGAAGTGACTTCCTCGGGGGGGGGGGGGGGGTCTGATGCCAGCAATGAACTTTAGAACAGAACACCATAGCCATTGGGGGGTCTTCACTGCCTACTGCTGTTTCCATATCCCGCCATGTTATATAGTGCCTTACATCGTGAATACCACTACAACAACAGACAGCTAATAATCTGATAATGTGAGCCCTCACAGGCTGGGAATGCAATGGCGTTGTTGTGAATACTAAGCATCAGCCACTAGGGGGCAGTGCTGCCTGCCATATTAAGCAAGTCATTCCCCACAAGTCTGAATGGGCTGTTTTTTCTTTTTAATTGTGTCTTTCAGATTAGGGTTAATGTCATGTAATGTAATGTCACAGTAATCATCACCTCCATCTTGTTATCAAGTGACTGCCTCCTGCTTTTATATAGTGCCTTTCACAGTGATCTTTACTGGCAGAGAACAATCCTCTCCAAATTGTTATAATGGGAGCCCTGGGATCGGCTCAAGTAGAGAAAGTTCTGAAACAAGACTGGGCTCTGGCCACCAGGGGGCAGTGCTGTCTGCCATTGTCTTCACATCTCCTAGTTTTGCAGAGACTTCTAAAAACCATTGTGTTATACAGCGCTATGAATTAGCCACTAGGGGGCAGTGCTGCCAGCCATTGGATATTTGACATATTAGACAGCTTGCTGCTTGGGTCACAACTTCAGTCGGAAAGCCTTGTTATTTTATATAGTGCCTTTCATAGTGAGCACCATCCGTCACTTTACTGGTAAAGAGAAGTTGTCTTCATATTGTTATAGTGAGAGTTGTGAGATTTGTTCAATTCCAGATAACTGTAGACCTCAACTTTACAATACAAGGCTTTATCCACCAGGGGGCAGTGCTGCCCGCCATTGTCTTCACATCTCCTATCTTTGTAGAGCCTGCATATGAATTAACTTAAAGAAAGTCACAGATTGATTTGGTGACATATGTCTGATCTAATATAGCGCCTTTCAGAGTGGACTCAACACAAGGCACCTCACGGGTCACCTAACAGTTTCACATTGTTATAATGAGAGCCCTTTTAAAACCATTGTGTGATAAAGTACTATGAATTGGCCACTAGGGGGCAGTGCTTCCTGCCATTGGAGATTTGACATATTAGACAGCTCGCTGCTCGGGTCACAACTTGAGTCTTGAACTGAAAGTCTTGTTATTTTATATAGTGCCTTTCACAGTGCGCACCATTATAGTCGCTTTATTGTTAAAGAGCAGTTGTCTTCATATTGTTATAGTGAAAGTTGTGAGGTTTGTTTGATTCCAGAGACTTTACAATACTGGGCTGTAACCACCAGGGGGCAGTGCTGTCTGCCATTGTCTTCACATCTCCTATCTTTGCAGAGACTGCAGATTAAGTTAGAGAAAGTCACAGATTGAGTTGGTGACATACTTCTGATTTGATATAGCGCCTTTCACAGTGAACACCGACACACTTTTATAATGTGAGTCCCTGCAGAGACCAATTTGTGCTTTACAATAGCATGAATGGGCCACTAGGGGGCAGTGCTGCCGGCCATTTGAACTTTTGAAATGTTAAGCACTGTGCTGCTCAAGTCACGACGTTAGTGTGATGTCGGACTGAACTTAAAAGCCTTGCTATTTTTATATTGTGCCTTTCATAGTAAAAGCCATTACAGCCACTTTACTGGTAGACAACAGTCATCTCCATATTGTGATAATGGGAGCCCAGAAATTGGCTCACGTACAGAAAGGTCTGAAACCTTGACCTTACAATACTAAGCTTTATCCACCAGGGGGCAGTGCTGCCCGCCAATGTCTTCACATCTGCTATCTTTGCAGAGCCTGCATATGAATGAACATGAAGACAAGTCACAGATTGAGTTTGAGGCATACTTCTGATCTGATACAGCGCCTTTCAGAGTGGACACCAACACACTTTTACTAATGGCAGGTGTTCATGGGTAAATTTGAGTTTTACACTAGCATGAATGGACCACTAGGGGGCAGTGCTGCCTGCCTTCAGACCTTTGACATGTTAGGTAATTTGCTGCTCAAGTCACAACTTGAGTCTGAGGCTGAACTGAAAGTCGTGTTTCTTCATATATAGTGCCTTTCACAGTGAACCCCGTCACATTCACTTGACTGGTAGAGAACAGTCATCTCCATATTGTCAAAATGGGAGCAAGTAGACAGTTCTGTGAACTTTGACTTTTCAATACTAGGCTTTATCCACCAGGGGGCAGTGCTGCCTGCCATTGTCTTCACATCTGCTATCTTTGCAGAGCCTGCATATGAATTAACTTAAAGAAAGTCACAGATTGACTTGGTGACATATGTCTGATCTGATATAGCGCCTTTCAGAGTGGACACCAACACAAGGCACCTCACGGGTCACCTAACAGTTTCACATTGTTATAATGAGAGCCCCTCTAAAGCCATTGTGTGATACAGTACTATGAATTGGCCACTAGGGGGCAGTGCTGCCTGCCATTGGACATTTGACATATTAGACAGCCTGCTGCTCGGGTCACAACGTCAGTCTCAAAGTCTTGTTATTTTATATAGCGCCTTTCACAGTGAGCACCATTATAGTCACCTTACTGGTAAAGAGCAGTTGTCGTCATATTGTTATAGTGAGAGTTGTGAAGTTTGTTCAATTCCAGAGAATTGTGGACCTCAACTTTACAACACGAGGCTGTAGCCACCAGGGGGCAGTGCTGCCCGCCATATTGAATACAGTAAGTCATTTGCCACAAGTCTGAATGGACTCTTATTTCCTTGTAATGGTGTCTGTCATCTTCAGGGCAGAGTAATAAACACCTCCATCTTGTTATCAGGTGACAGCCTTATATAGTGCCTTTCACAGTCCTACACGCTCAAGCCCTGACACCCCGTCCACCATGTCGGACAGAGGAGGATGTGTTTGGGGGTTCAGGAGCCGTCCTTGTGTTTCTGTCTCCATCACTGAGGTACAGCGGACCCTTTGTCCATCGGTCCACATTTTCTGACGGCCTTCTCAGCAAGCTGGCCTTTGTGTTCATGAAGTGGACCGGCGTGGCGTGCATGTTTGTGGTGGACCCTCTGAATGTTCTCCTGTGCTGCAGTCTTCTCTTCGTGGTCATGGTGGACACATCCCAGAGGAGAGAGAGAAGCTTTGAGATTTGACCGACTGCTTGTTGGTTGCCACACTCGTCTGCTTTGGTCTACCAGGACATTTTGGTGAATGACTGCTGGTGGGCTCAGGAACACCACACGATGGATTCTAGCAAATTCTTCGGTTTCTGATTTTTTTCGTCCTCGTGGTGTTGCCATCTCCTCGGTTCTCGTGCATAGTGACATCAGCAGCAGATTCCAAAGGACAATCCCACCCTTGGAATCACCTGCAGGCCTTCTGTGAGACTTGACTGTGCACAATTTGATGGTGGCCAAGTAACAGCAGCTGTCCAGATACTTCCGAGGGGCTACAGCCACTCACCCATTTTTGTGATCTGATGGTGGAAGTCTGCACTTCAGACCCCATGTACGTTTGTTTCATTGCAATGCCAGCGTGCTTGTGGAGATGCCAATCAGCCACCACACTCAAACCACCCACCTAATTCTGTGCAGCCCCCCCTAAAAAACACTTCTGGACCCCACATGACCTCTGAAGGTGTCCTGTACTATCTGCACCGAGACGTTAGCAGCACCTGTAAGTTTTCAGGTGGGACCTCCATGGATCGGACTTGTTTTTCCAGCACATTCCATTGCACTGAGGCCTGAGGAATATGGAGGCCACGTCAACACCTTCAACACTTCGTCGTGTTCTTCATACTCAAAATTTGGCAGCATGGCAATACCCTGCTCAAAGAGGGCACTGCTATCAGGGGATGGTGGCATATGTGGCGTGTCACCATCTTTAGGTAGGTGTCAAAGTGACATCCACGTGAATGCCAGGACCCCCATGGTTTCCCAGCAGAACATCACCCTGCCTCCTCCACCAGCGTGCCATCTGCACGACCTAAAAACAGGGGTCCCCAACTTGGTGGGCTGCAGGCTTTCATTCTAACTCTGTTCTTAATTAGTGACCCATTAGTTTCTGCTGCTAATAAAGTCCATTTGTCTTCATTCAAATCGAGTTGCAATTGAAGATGCGGACCCCTTTGATTAGTAGCCAAACAATAATGAGACACAAAAGGAGGTGACACTCTGTATTGACCCCTACTGTTCGTTTTCTGTGATGCCGATCTGCACTACCACCACCTGATTGATGGATTGGAGGCCAGAGGTCCACATGACCGTCATCATCATCATCATCGTCGTCGTCTAATTCTTCAACATGAAGTTTAAAAACCATGAGGACTGATTGAGACCATTGATGTTAGGTAGAATGCCCAGTGGGGGCTGGGTGGTCTCTTGGCCTTGGGACCCCTGCACATTTTTATTTTTTTATTCTGCAGCCTATCTGGAGATTTTTTTTTTTTTGTCTGTGCTCCTGGCCATTCTGACCTCACTTTATTCCTTTCACACACAACAGTCTCTGGACTGGCCTCAAGCAGAAAGCTTCAGAACAACACTGTGGATGTCCTGGAGAGGCCGACTTCAGAGTCATCTGTGGTAGAACTTGACGACAGCTGGTCGCTCACGATAACCATGACAGACACCTGACAGAACTTAATGGAGAGAGAAGACAACAAGAGACCCAAGGCTGCTGTCAAGTAAACTCTTACACGATCGCTGTGAATACGGAGGAGATCAACCACCTTGTGTTTGACTAGAACATCAGAACAATCTGGATGAGAACAGGCCATTGAGACTAAGAAAACCTGCCAGTCCTCTCCACCTCATTCTTCCAAAAAAAAAAAACATCATCAAGTCATGAAAGTCGCTAAAGTCCTCCTGCCCACCACACTACTTGGTCACTTATTCCAAGTGTCTGTCGTTCTTTGTGTAAAGAAAAACTTCCTAATGTTTGTGTGAAATTTTTCCTTCACAAGTTTCCCTGTGTTCTTGATGAACTCATTTTAAAGTCACTGTCTCAATCCACTGGACTAATTCCCTTCATAATTTGAAACACTTCACTCAGGTCTCCTCTTCATCTTTCCTCATAACTCATCCCCTGTAGCCCTGAATCAGCCTAGTCGCTCTTCTCAGGACCTTCTCTAATGCTGTTATGTCCTTATGGAGACCCAAACTGCACCCAGTACTCCAGATGAGGCCTCACCAGTGTGTTATAAAGCTTGAGCAGAACCTCCTGTGACTTGTACTCCACATATCAAGGCGCTATATAACCTGACATTCTGTTAGCCTTCTTAATGACTTCTGTCATTAGCGATCAGTTGATAGCTTAGAGTCCACTACGACTCCTAAATTCTTCTCATAAGGTGGACTCTTGATTTTCAGACCCCCGTTGTGTATTCAAACCTCACATTTTTACTTCCTATGTGCTATCTTTACATTTACTGACATTAAATTTCTTCTTCTTCCTCATCTTTATGCTGTCCAAGTCCTTCTGTAATGATTCAATGGATTCCAAATTATATGTTCTGGATTTTCAGTTGATATTCTGTCTCTCTCCATTAAACTTAGAGACTGTTCATTTCTTTCTAATTCAGCAGGATATCAAATACGTATTTCCTCCACTGCGGTTCCCACGTAATTCTCGTATTGCTGTGACTTTTTGATTTACTCTCATACATCACTGAATCCCAGTGCATTTAATTTTCTTCTCTCAACTCTGGTCAACAAAACAAGACTCTTTAATGTCAAAATGAAGAGAGATCTCGGTCGATCTGTAACGGTGCAATCCCACAGCGGCCTGCCCACGTTCATTTGACTAACAGCTGGGTGCTGCCCTGCGTGCTTTTGAACTGCACTTATAAATATCTAGACGTCCATCTTGATGGCAGACTGGACTGGTCTGTGACACACGTCCTCTACAGGAAGGGCCAGTGCAGGCTCTTTTTCCTCAGAAGACTCGGATCATTCAATGCATGGCGTGAAATGCTGTCTGTGTTTTACCAGACAGTCGTGGCCAGTGCCCCCTTTTTTTGCTGCCATCTGTTGGGGAGTCAGAGTGACAGATAAGGACACTAAGAGGCTGGACAAGCTGGTGAAGAAGGCTGGCATAGTGCTGGGCAGGACTGTGGACTCACTGGGAATTGTGGTGGAAAGGCATATGGGGAAGATAGGCCAGCCTTGACAATGGCAGTCACCATCTCCACAACATTTTGGTGGGTCACTGCACTGTACAACAGAACACTTTACAAGATCATTTTCTCCTACTGCCACCATCGAGAGAGACGTGGACAGAGCAAACCTGATGAACAACTTCTTTAACAGGTTTGACCACCCTAACCCACTCTCACTCTCACCTCAGAGTACTGCACCCTCCACCCATCCTTCTGCTGATACCAGCATAGGAGAGACATCCCCACCCACAATTACAACAGCACAGGTGAGCAGAGAGCTGAGGAGACTTTGTGCCAGCAAAGCAGCGGGTCCAGATGGAGTATCGCCACGACTGCTGAAGGTCTGTGCATCGGAGCTGGGGGGTCCTCTACAGCGCATCTTCAACCTGAGCCTGGAACAGGGGAGAGTCCCGAGGCTTTGGAAAACATCTTGTATCACCCCAGTCCCAAAGGTATCACGTCCTAGTGAGCTGAATGACTTCCGGCCTGTTGCTCTGACGTCACATGTGATGAAGACCATGGAGAGGCTGCTGCTTCACCACCTGAGGCCACAGGTCTGTCACGCCCTCGACCCTCTGCAGTTCAAATACCAGGAAAAGGTGGGAGCGGAGGATGCCATCATCTACATGCTACACTGATCCCTCTCTCACTTGGACAGAGGCAGTGGTGCAGTAAGAATTATGTTTCTAGACTTCTCTAGCGCCTTCAACACCATCCAACCTCTGCTCCTTAGGGACAAGCTGACAGAGATGGGAGTAGATTCATATCTGGTGGCATGGATCGTGGACTATCTTACAGACAGACCTCAGTATGTGCGTCTTGGGAACTGCAGGTCTGACATTGTGGTCAGCAACACAGGAGCGCCACAGGGGACTGTACTTTCTCCGGTCCTGTTCAGCCTATATACATCAGACTTCCAACACAACTCGGAGTCGTGCCACATGCAAAAGTTCGCTGATGACACTGCTATCATGGGCTGCATCAGGAGTGGGCAGGAGGAGGAGTATAGGGACCTAATCAATGACTTTGTTAAATGGTGCGACTCAAACCACCTACACATGAACACCAGCAAAACCAAGGAGCTGGTGGTGGATTTTAGGAGGACCAGGCCCCTCATGGACCCCGTGATCATCAGAGGTGACTGTGTGCAGAGGGTGCAGACCTATAAATATCTGGGAGTGCAGCTGGATGATAAATTAGACTGGACTGCCAATACTGATGCTCTGTGTAAGAAAGGACAGAGCCGCCTGTACTTCACTAGAAGGCTGGCGTCCTTCAACATCTGCAATAAGATGCTGCAGATGTTCTATCAGGCGGTTGTGGCGAGCGCCCTGTTCTACACGGTGGTGTGCTGGGGAGGCAGCATAAAGAAGACGCCTCACGCCTGGACAAACTGGTGAGGAAGGCAGGCTCTATTGTTGGCATGGAGCTGGACAGTTTGACATCTGTGGCAGAGCGACGGGCGCTGAGCAGACTCCTGTCAATCATGGAGAATCCACCGCATCCACTGAACAGGATCATCTCCAGACAGAGGAGCAGCTTCAGTGATAGACTGCTGTCACCGTCCTGCTCCACTGACAGACTGAGGAGATCGTTCCTCCCCACACTATGTGACTCTTCAATTTCACCCGGGTGGATAAACGTTAACATTATACAAAGTTATTGTCTGTCTGTATACCTGCATTGTTATTACTCTTTAATTTAATATTGTTATTATCAGTATGCTGCTGCTGGAGTATGGGAATTTCCCCTTGGGATTAATAAAGTATCTATCTATTATATAGTGCCTTTCCTCTATCTATCTACTGCCGCGAGGCTTCAGAACGCCATTGTCAATACTAGTGCGTCATGACCTGGTCTCCACTCTACCTTACTGACCCATTTGTATTTTTTACTGTTTATATATCTATGTATATACAGTGGGTATAGAAAAGAAGCCCCCCCCCCCCTTCAAAATATTCCTATTTTTATTCTTTACAGCCTTAAATGTAAACACACAAACTCCTATTTCTTCCCAGCTTTACTTACTCAATGCCACCTCTAACATCAAGTGAAAGATATCACAGCTACAGTTCAGAAGAATTTTTAAAAAAATCAAAAACAAGAAATTCTGAGATTAATAAAGGATCACCTCCCCCCCCCCCCATGTCATTTTGTTGACCCCCCTTTTGCTTTAATGACAACCTTGAGTCTGTTGATTCTTCTCTATCAGCTTTGCACATCTAGACTAAGCCCACTCGATATTTGCCCCCCACTCTTCTTTACAGAACAGTTCACGTTCGGTCAGATTGGATGGTGAGTGTTGGTGGTCTGCTATCTTCAGATCTTTCCACAGGTTTTGAGTGGGATTTAGGTCTGGGCTCTGACCGGCCACACCAGGACATTCACTTGTTTCTCCTTCAGCCACTGTGTGATCCATTTTGCTGGGTGTTTCGGGTTGTTGTCATGTTAAAAGGTGAACATTCTGCCCATCTTCAAGTTTCTGGCAGAGGGTAGCAGGTTTTCAAGAATTTGATATTTTGCCCCCATCTGTTATTCCTTCTACCCTAACGAGAGCCTCAGGCCCTGCAGCAGAGAAACACCCCCACAACAGGATGCTGCCCCCTCCATGCTTTACTGGAGGTATGGTGTGTTGTGGATGGTGAGCTGCATTGGTGTACCGTTTGGTGTTGAGGCCAAATAGTTTGATTTTGGGCTCATCTGACCATAAGACCTTTTTTCCACTTGGCATCAGAATCTTCAAGGTGCATTCTGGCAAAGCTCAAACGAGCCTTCATGTGGCCTTTCTTGAGAAGTGCGACACTCCTGAACAAGACACACTTGTGGAGTGCTTGTGAAATTGTTGTCACATGCACACCATTAATGACCACTCTTTGCCATCAAATCCTGTAACCCCTTCAAAGTGGTCATTGGCCTCTCGGTAGCCTCTCTGACCTGTGTCCTCCTTGCTGTTCCATCCAGTTTGGAGGGACAGCCACATCTAGGGAGGGTCCTAGTAGCACCACATACTTGCCACTTCTTTATGATGGACTTCACTGAGCTCCTTGGGATTCATAAAGCCTTTGAGATTTTTTTGTCTCCATCTCCTGCCTTACGTCTGTCCACAACTCTATCCCTGAGATCTTTTGAAAGTGGTGGTCTGCCACCCATTGTCCGTTGTTGGCTGTCAGTTGCACTACCAAGCAAGGGAATGAATGGTCCAGGAAGAGCTTCACTAATCACACTCATTACAACTGATCACAGGTGGAAGAAAGGCAGTAACCGCAATGGAAATGGTGGGCACTGACACCTGAGTGAGTTTGGGGGGGATTGGGGTGATCCTTTATTATTCTCACTATTTCTTGTTTTTGATATTTTTAAAATTCTTCTGAACTGTAGCTGTGATATCTTTCACTTGATAGTTTAGATTGCATTGAGTGAGTAAAACAGGGAAAAATATTAGTTTGTGTGTTTTCATTGAAGGCTGTAAAGCAGAAAAAAAAAAGGGAATATCTCAAATGGGGGGGGTTCTTTTCTATACCCACTGTATTGTCACACATGGAAGGCAGCGGTGGGGGTGTAGCTACTGCCGACACAGGCACCGGAGGGTAATCAGGTGTACTAATGCCTCTTCTTCTATTCCTAAAGGAGCAGTAACAGCTAGTCTCCTCCCTCCTTTGACTCCTGACCACGCCTCCAGGTGACCACTTCCCTTCTAGATGCCCCGCCTCTTCCTCTTCCATAGCAATACAAAGCCATCAGTCTTGCTCAGCAATCAGTCTACTAACTGAACCTTACAATATACGGGGTTTGATCCTTAACTCTTTTTCATTGTGTTCTGTCTCTCTCTACAGTAGGTTTGATCTCATAGCTTTAACAAGAATTTTTAACAATTTTTATTGGTGTATTTGAGCTGCTGGATGCCCGAATTTCCCTTAGGGGATACGTATCCATCCATCTATTATATACTACCTTTCATCACTCTGTCTACCCATCCACCCACAAGCCATCACAAACATGTCGCATTGCGTCAGCTTGTATCCGTTTGCGTTACCACGTCATGTTCAAATTGGATCAACCTTTTGATTTAACCACAAATAAGAAGAAAATGTGACAAGTTCCTATGTGCAGACACAGTGTGTATTAAGGGGGTCTCTCCCTCCAATTGAACACGCCTTTCCGTACCCACAATCCCACAGTCGAGATGCTGCCAGTAAGCAGCCTAATTAAATGAGCACCCCCACATTTCGTAACAAAATAAAACCTGCTGCCGGAAAGCCCAGCCAGCGCAAGCCAACGTTTACGGGATGTCCAGGGCCCGAACCAAAACAAGCTTTGCTTTAAGTTTCAACATCTTTATTCAGAATTTTAGAATCAGTATGCTGCTGGGGTGTGAGAAGAGTTATAAAATGACAGATCTTTATTGTTTTCTGCAGTTTTAGTAATGATTCTGCTTTGACAATGTGTTACACTCAAACTTTGGTGTGTCTCACACGCACACGCACACACACTAGCACAAATGCACACATTAGTCTGATTCTTGTTTTTTTTTTTTTTTGTTTTGCAAAGTCTCCGGGTGGCTCGTCTATTTATTTATTTTTTCATTATTATTTATTTGGATTTGGAGACCCGCCAAGCAACAGAATATCAAGAGGGAGATCATCAAATGCACAATGCATTGTCAATCGACGACAGTTATAAATAACCACTGCAAAATGATACGCATGTTAAATATTAAATTCAACAAAGCATCCTCACACAACCCCTTGAGAAATATTTACAAAGATGCAGATATACAATAAACGCGGCGGCGGATGGGTGTCTGCCAAGAACAGCGAAGTCGTTTGTTGTGCTGAGAAGGTTTGGAGCCTTTTTGCGTGGGGTCGTCGCTCAAATAAAAAAGGGAATGCAGCGATAACCACCACCACCCCCCCCCCACCCCACCCGTACGTTGACAACGTATCAGCCTAAAAATCCCAGTGTTTGGTTACTACCGCGACATCGTCCAAGGAGAGAATGATGATTTCGTCAAATAAATTAAAGTCACGCTAAAGTGATTCGACAGCATGCCTCAGTCACCCATTCATTAATACGGATTTGTTTATAGACTTCTCGAAAACTACGCTATCGATATTTATAATATTAGACACAGGTTACAGAATGTACAATAAACAAGGAAAACAAAATGAAAATTCAAAGTGCATTTGGGATCAACATGCACCCTGTTACAAATCTCAACAAAATACTGCAGCCGATGCAACACCTCTGTGCGACTCCAAAGAGCCCACACTCCGCTAAATGTGAATTAACCCCCCAAAAAGTGCAAACATTCTTCCCAAACAGGCAGATGGCGCTTCCGTGCTGATCGAGATTGTAAGACTCCACTGTGGGTCTCCGGTCACTCAGACTGCCCCGGTTTGTGCTTTAAATCTACAGGCTACCCATAGGAGTGGGAGAAGGAGACCCGAGTGTCTTCCATAAGGGTACAAAATGAAATAAAGCCGTTCTCATTATTGCCTGTAAACACACTACAGGTGAGGGTGCGGGGAAGGGTTTTGGGGGGGGGGGGGTGTTATATTTCCATTCAAGATGTCGCTGCCAGAAGGGAACAACAAAACCAGCGACAGACAAACCCAATCCCTGGGCAATAGTGTGGCGCCTTACTGGACAGCAGTGTGTGGGTCTCCACCAGCCGGGCCCCTCCACAAGAGTTAGACTAATTTGAAGGACTTGCTTTTACAAAAACAAAACCAAAAAATAAAATGAAATAAAAGGATATTCTACACCCTCAAAGTAACATTCAAAGAAATCCTCATTGACTTTTGGGGCTTCACCTTCGCAAATGGAAAAAAAAAAAAAAAAAAAGGGTCAGCACGGGTGCAAAGGGCGTCACTTTTATTATGCCTAAAATACGGTGGGGATTGGGCTTCTAAGGAAACATCTGATATATGAATATTCTGGGGGGCTGGCGGTGCAGAGTGCTCTGTAAAAATGTGAAAGTGGGGCTCATAAGTGCAGACGTTTAATAGGAAAACGTCCGGGAAGCACAAAGTGGATTCCACGCTGGATGAAGAAGAGAAATGCTTAACGTTAATTACTTATTAACAAATCAGCTTCCATTAACTACCGCTTTAATTCTGCAAACAAATACGGCGGGCGCGTGAACAACAACAACAACAGGATAAATCCGGAACATTCTTCCAAAAAAATCTGCCAAACTGACAAGTAGGAGGAATTTAAATTTGTTATCTTTTTCTATTCCTAAATGCCTGGAATGCACAGACAGTCATTGCAAAAGACATAAATTTCTTTCTGCTGGTCTTTCTTAACAGCTTTTGCTCATCTGTTTTGTTTTTTTTTTTTTTAAATGGCCACCCTTTCTATAACACGTATGACTAAAAGCATCGCAAATTTGCAGAAGAGACACTTTCTTTCAAATCATCTTAAAATATGACAGTACCTTAGCTTTAAAAGTTAAAACAAGAAAACTCGAACAGCATAACATTTGCCCGAATTACAGTAACTGCGAACACTGATCGGACAAAAAAAAAAAAAATGTCTGAAGAGCGGAGACTCTGGCCTTAAATGTCACCAGATTCTGGATGTATAGGCTGATTTAGGTCACCTATTTAACGTTTTGTATGTTTGCTTTCGAGAAACCGAGGTAGTAACCCTTTCTTTTACCTTCCTTACATTTCCCCGACCCCGCCCAAAAAAGCCATTTACAGGAAGCGTGGCAAAGTGGTCCAAGGTACCAATTCGGGGTGATCCGTTTTCAGCTCTTCTAGGTAACGCAATTGAGGGTTACAAAGAAGCAGCCTGTCGTCTGACGTGTTAACCAGCAACAAGGAATAAGGAAGAACAAAAAAAAAAACAAATGTTGTAAAAATGAAACCAAACAAACAAACAAACAAACAAACACCCGTTGTCTGTGCTTGCTGCCCCCAACCCCACCCTACAAAAACTGGGATTGTGATCAACTCCTTATTGTGGTTTTGCTCCTTATTGGGTGACCCACCATCACAGACAGAGAGCTGGAAAGGTCAAAGGTTGATATAGTTGCAGGCACACAATGCTCGTCATCCTGAAGGGGGGAAGGGGGGGTCCGTTTCCAGAAAGCACCCACCTCCAGCCATATCGTTTCAGGCCCATCAAGAGGAGACACAGCACTGTTAGGAAGAGAAATAAACAAGTCAGCATCTGACAGTGATCACACATATGTCATCGTACATAAAAGTCACGACACGTGTGTGTGTGTGTGTCATTAGTCCTGTAGGCCAGGGGCTCCCACACTCAATCCTGGGGACCACAAGGGGCTGCAGGAGTTTGGTTCAACCACATTCACAATCAATGATAATTTACTCCTGTTTAGGCGTCTTTTGAAAATTCACCTTTTCATTAAATATTTTGAGAAGTTAAGCAAAAGGACACCTTTTCTTGGCTAACTAAAAAGGTTACAATATGCAAGCTTTCAAGGCAACTGAGGACCCTTCTTGATTACATCTCTGCCTGAAGAAGGGGCCGAGTTGCCCTTACACATTGTGATCTTTTTAGTTAGCCAAGAAAAGGTGTCAATTTGCTTGACTTCTCACTACATTCACAATGGCTAACACGCTACAACACCCTAGTACTACGTTCAATATTTTGGAACTGAGTTTAGGATCCTGAGGTGTGTCTTAGTCTAGATGCAGGTATCATTATATCATACGAGCAAGGCTAACTCACTCATTTTTATTTTCTTGTTCTCTGCTTGCTTTGTACAGTGCATCCGGAAAGTATTCACAGCGCATCACTTTCTCCACATTTTGTTATGTTACAGCCTTATTCCAAAATGGATTAAATTCATTTTTTTCTTCAGAATTCTACACACAACACCCCATAATGACAACGTGAAAAAAGTTTGAGATTTTTGCAAATTTATTAAAAATAAAAAAATTGAGAAATCCCATGTACATAAGTATTCACAGTCTTTGCCGTGAAGCTCCAAATTGAGCTCCGGTGCGTCCTGTTTCCCCTGATCATCCTTGAGATGTTTCTGCAGCTTCATTGGAGTCCACCTGTGGTAAATTCAGTTGACTGGACATGATTTGGAAAGGCACACACCTGTCTATATAAGGTCCCACAGGTGACAGTTCATGTCAGAGCACAAACCAAGCATGAAGTCAAAGGAATTGTCTGTAGACCTCCGAGACAGGATTATCTCGAGGCACAAATCTGGGGAAGGTTTCAAAAAAATTTCTGCTCCTTTGAAGGTCCCAATGAGCACAGTGGCCTCCATCATCCGTAAGTGGAAGAAGTTCGAAACCACCAGGACTCTTCCTAGAACTGGCCGGCCATCAAAACTGTGTGATCGGGGGAGAAGGGCCTTAGTCAGGGAGGTGACCAAGAACCCGATGGTCACTCTGTCAGAGGTCCTCTGTGGAGAGAGGAGAACCTTCCAGAAGGACAACTATCTCTGCAGCAATCCACCAATCAGGCCTTTATGGTAGAGTGGCCAGACAGAAGTCACTCTTTAGTAAAAGGCACATGGCAGCCCGCCTGGAGTTTGCCAAAAGGCACCTGAAGGACTCTCAAATCATGAGAAAGAGAATTCTCTGGTCTGATGAGACAAAGATTGAACTTTTTGGTGTGAATGCCAGGCATCGCGTTTGGAGGAAACCTGGCACCATCCCTACAGTGAAGCATGGTGGTGGTAGCATCATGCTGTGGGGATGTTTTTCAGCAGCAGGGACTGGGAGACTAGTCAGGATAAAGGGAAAGATGACTGCAGCAATGGACAGAGACATCCTGGATGAAAACCTGCTCCAGAGCGCTCTTGACCTCAGACTGGGGCGACGGTTCATCTTTCAGCAGGGACAACGACCCTAAGCACACAGCCAAGATATCAAAGGAGTGGCTTCAGGACAACTCTGTGAATGTCCTTGAGTGGCCCAGCCAGAGCCCAGACTTGAATCCGATTGAGCATCTCTGGAGAGATCTTAAAATGGCTGTGCACCGACACTTCCCATCCAACCTGATGGAGCTTGAGAGGTGCTGCAAAGAGGAATGGGCGAAACTGGCCAAGGATAGGTGTGCCAGGCTTGTGGCATCATATTCAACAAGACTTGAGGCTGTAATTGATGCCAAAGGTGCATCGACAAAGTATTGAGCAAAGGCTGTGAATACTTATGGACATGGGATTTCTCAATTTTTTTATTTATTATAAATTTGCAAAATCCTCAAGTAAACTTTTTTCACGTTGTCATTATGGGGTGTTGTGTGTAGAATTCTGAGGAAAAAAATGAATTTAATCCATTTTGGAATAAGGCTGTAACATAACAAAATGTGGAAAAAGTGATGCGCTGGGAATACTTTCCGGATGCACTGTAAGTTGCCCTAGATAAAGGCACCGGCTAAAAACATAATTCTAAAAATATATATGGTACATATTTGGGATGTAAGAAGAAAAATCCATTCAGACTTATGTTTAAATTCAAAGCACAGATACCAGGGGTCTAATTCCAACCCACTAACAAACCAAACCATTGTGCCACAGTAGTCACTCATGTTTTAAACTTCTGCGACTTTAGGATTTATGTTGTGCATGCGTGTGGCTTTAATAAACCACTTAATGGCAATTCCAAAAAAAATAAAAAAACTATCACATAATTAGAATGAACAAAATAACTAATTTTTTTATATACAGTGGGTATAGAAAAGAATCCCTCCTTTTAAAATATTCCAATTTTTTTGCTTTACAGCCTTAAATGAAAACACACAAACCAATATTTTTCCCTGTTTTACTTACTCAATGCAATCTATAACATCAAGTGAAAGATATCACAGTTACAGTTCAGAAGAATTAAAAAAAAAAAATCAAAAACAAGAAATAGTGAGATTAATAAAGAACCCCCCCCCCCCACCTAAACTCACTCAGGTGTCAGTGCCCACCATTTCCATTGCGGTTACTGCCTTTCTTCCACTTGTGATCAGTTGTAATGAGTGTGATTAGTGAAGCTGTTCCTGGACCATTCATTCCCTTGCTTGGTAGTGCAACTGACAGCAAACAACCGGGTGGCAGGCCACTTTCAAAAGATCTCAGGGATAGAGTTGTGGACAGACATAAGGCAGGAGATGCAGATAAAAAAATCTCAAAGGCTTTATGAATCCCAAGGAGCTCAGTAAAGTCCATCATAAAGAAGTGGCAAGTGTTTGGTGCTACTAGGAGCCTCCCGGGATGTGGCCGTCCATCCAAACTGGATGGAAGAGCAAGGAGGAAACTGGTAAGAGAGGCTACCGAGAGGCCAATGGCCACTTTGAAGGAGTTACAGGATTGGATGACAAAGACTGGTCATTGTGTGCATGTGACAACAATTTCGCAAGTGCTCCATAATAGTGAAAAAAGCCACTTCTCAAGGTTGGCCACATGAAGGCTCGTTTGAGCTTTGCCAGAATGCACCTTGAAGATTCTGATGCCAAGTGGAAAAAGGTCTTATGGTCAGATGAGACCAAAATCAAACTGTTTGGCCTCAACACCAAACAGTCCACCAATGCAGCTCACCATCCACAACACACCATACCTTCAGTAAAGCATGGAGGGGGCATCATCCTGTTGTCGGGGTGTTTCTCTGCCGCAGGGCCTGGGGCTCTCATTAGGGTAGAAGGGAAAACAGATGGGACAAAATACCATCAAATTCTTGAGGAAAACCTGCTACTCTCTGCCAGAAAGTTGAAGATGGGCAGAATGTTCACCTTTCAACATGACAACAGGCACCCATAGAGAGAGAGGTGAGTTAGGAGTATGTGCTATGTGGGGGATGGCCGGAACGCCTCTTTGACACTGGGTCCGGGGGAGCTGCCATGGGATGCACACTATGTCCCCCTAGAACGCATGGTGGTAGCCCTCCTGGGTTACATCGGGGTCACAGGCGTGGACCCGAAGCACACAGAAAAACTGACCACATGGTGGCTGAAGGAGAAAATAAGTGAATGTCCTGGTGTGGCCAGTGAGAGCCCAGACCTAAATCCCACTGAAAACCTGTGGAAAGATTTGAAGATAGCAGACCACCAATATTCATCATCCAATATGACTGAACTGGAACAGTTCTGTAAAGAAGAATGGGGGGCAAATATCGAGTGGGCTCAATGTAGATGTGCAAAGCTGATAGAGAAGAATCTCAGCAGACTCAAGGCTGTCATTAAAGCAAAAGGTGGGTCAACAAAATGACATGGGGGGGGGGGGGTGATCCTTTATTAATCTCAGAAGTTCTTGTTTTTGATTTTTTTTTTATAATTCTTCTGAACTGTAGCTGTGATATCTTTCACATGGATGTTAGAGGTTGCATTGAGTAAGTAAAGCTGGGAAGAAATATTAGTTTGTGTTTTTCATTTAAGGCTGTAAAGCAAAAAAATAAGGAATATTTCAAAGGGGGGGGGTTCTTTTCTATACCCAATGTAAATATATAAAGACACATGCACACATGAGGGGGAGTCAAACTAAAGTCTGTCTCTTGAACTGACGACTACCCAGATGTTTTTTTTTTAGTGATCCTTAAGGTGGAAATCACACGGTGCCAAATCTGGCAAATAAGGAGGATGTGGCAATACCTCAAACTTCAATTTCTCCAGACAAGCCTTGGTGTTCTTAGCAGTGTGTGGGTAGGCGGGCATTTTCTAGCAGCAAAAGGAATCCTTGAGACAGCAGTCCTCGCCGACTGGATCGAATAGCAAGCTTCACATTGGTCTCCAGCAAGTCCCAGTAACTTGAGTACCCCATGGCATGTAGTGTTCGATAATAACTTAGGTGCATGAGTGCTTGGTGAGGACAAGACAAAACCTTTTATTCTCCTGGAATCCAAGCACTTGCAGGCAGGTGGGCGCAAGTGCATTAACACTAGAATTACCAGAGCCTACGAAAAAACTCGTAGATCCGCCCCACCTTAAACAGCTTCTTAAATCCGTTCGCACCTCTCCGCCAGCGTCTTTTGTCTTCTAAATGTGCAGATAAAGACAAGCTGCAAACAGCCGGCTATTCCGTCCCCCCACCGACTTAGAACGTGCACGAACATCCCCCAGCACATGCCTTGATTGATTATCTGGGAGTGAAGTGGAGTTTTAGAGTGGAAATAATAGATCGTTATTTGGAAGACACGCATTTCATGTGTGTTCCGTTTCTACAGTAATCTGTGTAAACAGATTTTTAAAACAGAAAACGTTTTTCATATTCGAGTAGTAAATGACAAGATGTAGGCATAAACTATATAATGTATGAAGTCTGAAGTCCAAATATCAAAGAAACACTTTCACGAATGGTACAAATATAACAGAACAAGTGCGCTTTTATTCAAAAATATAACTGCAGAAAAAAAAGCCACCTTAGTGTGCGACATTGACAATCAGTTACTATGACTGCCGCTGTGGCGCAACAGTATCAGTTGCTGACTGGGACTGGGACCCAAAAGGTCATGAGTTCGATCCTGCATGACTCCCTTTTGAGAAGTGAACTGCTCCTATTTTTACTATTTTAGAATAAAAAGATACATTTGATTTCAGTCTGTAACAGCCGGTGTAATTTATGATATTTGTAAAGGTTAGCTTTGTTTTTGTTTTTTTTTTAATTCACTTTTCATTCTCTCAGTCGCGTTCAGGATCCTTCCCTACCCCATCTGACACTGCTGTTTTCACATAAAGATGCGCTATAGCTCACCCAAGGAGCGCCCTTCCTACATTTACGACAGGTGTACTTGTTGCAGTGTACACACCTCTCTGTGCTATGGTTCCTATTACACTGAACAAGCACCTGTAATTTGCATCTCTATTCATTATCTCAAAACACCACACACATTCACAGTAATTCCCAGTTATGTCCACCACTCACATCCAGGCCCACAACCATACAGAACTGATTCCATATCAGAGAATTTCCAGTTCCAGCATAAATTCACACCCGATCTGACGCTGTTCGTTTTCAAATAATATTGCATTTAGTGTGATGATGTTTTCACATATATTGTCTTTCTTTCAGGAATGTAATAGAAACCACAGCATAGAGTGAAGTGTGTACATTGTAACAAGTACACACATTGTAAATGTAAGAAAGACGATCCTTGTGTGTGTGTGTGTTAACTGTTAACATTTTAATCTGATGATTGCATACAGCGCTGTCTTATTCAGTGCACGCAAGAACATGCAGGTGGCCAGTTGCTGTGTGCTGCAACATGCTGGAGGTGATCAACACACATTTTAAAAAAAGAGAGACAAATATATGTGATGTTTTGATGAAATCATTTTATGACGCAAATAGTATCAGTCAGAAAACATCGTCAAAGTAATGCAATATTATTTGAAAACGAACAGCGTCAGATTGGGTGTGATTATACTGGCGCTGTTACTTAGAGTCAGATCAGAAGCTGAATAAGCTCCTGTTCTGACTCTAAGTAAAAAAGCATGAATTAATCAACAGAAATAACCGCAATCGACATTTTAACAGAACGATTTACAGTGCATACCAATTTTATAAATTTTATGTCCGTTTTGAGGCTACAAAGAAAAAAAAAAAAAAAACACTTCCTCCCCAGCAGGGGCAATCGAACTCGGGTCTCTAAGGCACGGCAGGGCTGCTGTGCTCTGAGTCAGCAAATCTTAGCGTTACGCCACGGAAGGTGTTATTTTATTCTTGAACCTTTTGTGAAAGTGTTTATTTGATGTTTGGATGTCAGGCTTCACAGATTCTATAGTTTATGCCTACATTTTGTAACATTTATTACGTTCTGTTTTAACAATGTGTTTACACAGATTACTGTAGAAACGGAACACACATGAAATGAGTGTGTTCCAAATAACGATCTATTATGTCCACTCTAAAACTCCAACAGTTCAATCACTCCCAGATAATCAAACAAGGCATGAGCTGGGGAGAACTTCGTGAACGTTCTGCGGCGGTGGGGTTGGAATAGCCGGCTGCTTGCTGCTCGTGTTAACCGGCACATTTAGAAGACAAAAGAGAGGCGCGAGAACGGTGTTAAGGTGGTCTGAATCTATGAGTTTTTTCGTAGACTCTGGTAATTCTAAAGTTAAGAAGGGTGGAGACGACATTGAGAAATTACATTGTCACTTTTGTTAAGGTTTGTTCCATTTTCTGATAAATTCTATTTATTATATAGCTTGACTCCCCCCTTTTGTGTGTGTGTATATATATATACTATATATACTTGCCTTCTTTGATATGTCATTTCCTAAAACATAGGACCAGACTTATTCTAACAACCACATCATTAAGAGTCTCTTTATCATGTCCTCCCTTATGATTAAAGATAACCCCATTTGTGAGGGCTAGAAGAAATCTTAATCACAATATTTAATGGTCTGTTGTTTCTACAATGGAAATCGCCAGTTCTACAAACCCATCTTTAATGATCTATCTATATAGTCATTTGTCACTGTTGTGATGGAATGGCATTCTGTAATCTCTAGGACTATTAATCAGCCTGACTGCCCATCTGAGCAGTGAAGGCAATAAAGACAATTGAACTTACCCATTTCCAGGACTGCAAGAGGGGGAGTTCGGCTTCACTATCCCTAACAGCTGCACTGCTGCTTGTTCTGTGCTGCAACTCCTCCTAGGCCTGCCTCAACTGTCTCAGGGAGGCATTCTCACATACTGAATGCCAGAGCCCATCCGCTCAGGGTCAAGCTCACCTATGAAACAGAAAACAACAACAGTGATACTTGCAGGTCAAACTGAAGATTGTATAAGATAATGTTTGACACCGGATAATTACATTCAATTGACCTTTCTTTGTTCCCTACAATCACATCTCCTGCTCTCGCTTTCTCTCTCAAGACCATGGCTTGCTATACTGTGAGAGCATTTAGTGTGTTTACATGTGCTTCAACAGCCCGCCGCTTATTCACATAAACCGTATTTTTAAAAATGCCACGTGGACCCTTGTTTCAGACTGGAGAAATCGGGTTATTGGCCTATGAGAAAACTGATTGGCAGAGGTAGACTTCTCTGCCAATATCCTGATTATGTGGCCATGTTAAACCCATAACCGGATTACTGTTAAGGATTCTGTAGTTTCATGTCCATTGCACTCTGCCAGCCTGCCCATGTATTTGCTTTGCACACACAGCTAGAAGAATCCATAAAATACGTTTCCAAAAGCGAAAATTAGGTCAATCACATTAATTCCTTCTCCTTGATGGAAAAAATCTGTCTCAGTATTTCAGAAAAGGCTACATTTATGTTGATGAGCTGAATGTACAGTGTTAAACTTGGTAACATAATCTTGGGAGCAGTAGGGTAACACGTTAACAGTTGACGCGAGTTACGTAGTCCGATGATGATGTTTAATTAACCCTGTTACCGCAGTTCAATGACATCACAGCAGAAGAACTCCACAGGATTACTTGTGCATGTAAATACGGATTATTAAGAAAGCAGGTTTCTGCCTTAACTGGGTTATTCACTGTAACCTGCTTATACCTATCTATCTATACAGTCATATGAAAAAGTTTGGGACCCCCTCTCAGCCTGCATCATAATTTACTCTCCCTTCAACATAAAGATAACAGTGGTACGTCTTTCATTTCCTAGGAACATCTGAGTACTGCAGTGTTTTCCGAACAAAGATTTTTAGTGATGCAGTATTTAGTTGTATGAAATTAAATCAAATGTGAAAAACTGGCTGTGTACAAATGTGGGTCCCCTTGTCATTGTGCTGATTTGAATGGCTGTCACTGCTCAATGCTGATTACTTGGTTGATGAGCTCATTAACCCTTTCATAGACAGGTGTGTCCCATCATGAGATATAAAGGTATTTAAGGTGGTCAATTACAAGTTCGGCTTCCTTCCCTTTGACTCTCCTCTGAAGAGTGACAGCATGGGATCATCAAAGCAACTCTACAAAGATCTGAAAACAAAGATTGTTGAGTCTCCTGGTTTGGAGGGAAGGCTACAAAAAGCCATCTCAGATGTTTAAACTGTCAGTTTCAACTGTAAGGAATGGATTCAGGAAATGGAAGGCCACAGCAGAGTTGCTGTTAAACCCAGCAGGTCTGGCAGGCCAAATAAAATACAGGAGCGGCATCTGAGCAGGATTGTGAGAATGGTTACAGACAACCCACAGATCACCTCCAAAGACCTGCAAGAACATCTTGCTGCAGATGGTGTATCTGTACATTGTTCTACAATTCAATTTGCACAAAGAACATCTGTATGGCAGGGTGATGAGAAAGAAGCCCTTTCTGCACTCACGCCACAAACAGAGTCGCTTGTTGTATGCCAATGCTCATTTAGACAAGCCAGATTCATTTTGGAAGAAAGTGCTTTGGACTGATGAGACAGAAATGGAGTTATTTGGTCCTAACAAAAAGCACTTTGAATGGCGGAAGAAGAACACTGCATTCCAAGAAAAACACCTGCTACCTACTGTCATATTTGGTGGAGGTTCCATCATGTTGTGGGGTGGGCTGTGTGGCTAGTTCAGGGACTGGGGCCCTTGTTAAAGTCGAGGTGTCGGATGAATTCAACCCAGTTTCAACAAATTCTTCAGGATAATGTTCAAGGAGGCTCAACTAAGTATTGATGTCACATCTCTGTTGGGGGGGCCCACATTTATGCACCTGTCTAATTTTGTTATGATGCATATTGCATATTTTCTGTTAATCCAATAAACTTAATGTCACTGCTGAAATCCTACTGTGTCCATAAGGCATGTCAGATATCAAAAGGAAGTTGCTACTTTGAAAGCTCAGCCAATGAGAAACAAAAATCCAGAGAATTAAGAGGGGTTCCCAAACTTTTTTCATATGACTGTATGTGTGCATGTATACACACGGATTTAGAGGACTGAGGAGTCCTCGTGATTTTAATTAAGAATGCGATTGAAATGTCTGCAATGACAGAGCTGTATTACTTTTTATTCACCACTGTAGGAAGATGACATTCCTGTTCCTCTATGGAGCATTTGTAGTGAATATGAGAACTGCAATGGCATCTCTAGGAATGCATGCTGAAGCTTGAAGGCAAACTTGACGGAAGGATAAACGTTCAGAGTTCACAAGGTCATGTCAGTGCAGTGACTTAGTGTTCCATCATTCAAGATAGTATTGAGAAAAGCTAATATGCTAGGCTTGCCCAGATAGATCAATAATTGAATTAATCTCTAATGAACGTTACTTGCCAAAGATTTGAACCATGAGATAGTATCCCAACTGTATATGGTTTAAGTGCCATAGTGGATGGACTTGCACCCTGAATGGGATGGAAGGTGAATCCTTGCCTGGCTGGGAAGCCATAATGGAAGAAAAACGTGAAAGGAGGCCCATCCTGGCCAGAATGGTTACTGATTCCTCTCCTAGTCAGGGTAAATGAATAATGGAGATTCTGAACAGTTCACCCCCCAAGTGTGAGATGGGGCGCTGCTCCTCTGGTTTGGCCCCAGCCTGGACAACCACAGGGTTGCCTGAGACTTGTAGTTTCGAAAGACGATCTTGTTGGGGTACATGGGATGAGTGCTGTTAGGAATACACCTCCCTGGTTTGGGAGGCTTACATATAACCCAGAAGTGCTTCCATTATACAAGGGCATGGCTCCAGAAGAATCTCATAAAAGGAAGCCATCTCACTTCAAGAGCTGAGTCAGAGTCCAGAGGCTCTCAGAACGCAAAAGGGCAACCCTAAGAAGGTTTTGTGTATTGGAGATCTTGGTTTGGACTGTGAAAAAAGGTACTGTGAATAAAAAAGAAACATTTATTTGCACTCTGGACTGTCTGGGTGTGGTTGTGTCTGAGGTTTGGAGATCAGTGGCACCCCCCAGAGGTCACAATGGATACCCTACAAACACATCTTATATGCACTGCATTTTATACGCTAGAAACTTTACATTTCTCTCTAGCAGAGAGAGAGACACAAGTCCGATCACATGTTCCCTTGCAAAATTCAAATTAGAAATCGGACAAATTCCTCAGTTGTGGGGTTCAACATGGTGAGTGTGACAAAGTTTTCTATACTTCATGAATATTTTTTTTTTACTGATAATGAAGGCCCACAGAAGAAGCCAACAGTGAACATATTATGAAGTGGAGAGGTCCGAGGATGTTCTATAATACCCAACTGGATTCGTCAAAGTTGTAACTGTGCCGAGCTCAGTCATGATGTCTGAACGGAGAAAAGACTGCTGGTACAATCTTCTTGGATTGTTCAGTGGCCACGACTCCATATGTGCTGCCTCACATTTTTGTATATTTGTGAAAGAGTGGAACTTCAGCTGAGAAGGCATGCAAGTTTGAAAATGTATACCAATTGAAAAGCACATTGCAGTAGCTCTAGGGGATCTTGTTACTGGTGCTGCTGGCATTAACACCTTATTCAGTCTTTCTAGAATAAGCTAACCATCGATAAGTGCTATGTCATCAGTTCAGCAAAAGACGTACATCAGTCTTGTACAGGGAAAATTCTGGGTGGCTTTGAAAATCGATTGGGGGGGGTTCACTATGTGGCAGTGCAAGGGAAGAGTCATAAGTCCCCACCAGTACCCCCCAAAAAATTGACTATGGATTATTACAGATGAAATGGATAACACTTAATTTTACTCTGGGCTATAACTAAACATCACCTACACTGGTAAGTTTGTAATTTTGGATGAATTGAAAGCTGACATTTATGCTTTAAAATAACACTTTTGGTAAGAATACATAAAGCAAACATTTTATTAACATTTACTTACATAAATATTAATAAAATGGCAGTGGTACACTATAGCCATGTCACACTGCCCTGAACCTTTAGGGTCTGTGCCGGTAGAATTGGCTGAAACTGCTGAATGGCAAATGTGTTAATGGCTATGCTAGTCTGTAGAATGTGAATCTATTTCAACAATGGCCTTCCTATTTAGTCAACACATAACTGGCAAAATCTTTTGCCTCAGCTTGCTCATTTGCTTTCCAGCCAAACAAATTGCCAATTCAGTGAGGATGACTTCTTCTTGAGCAACATTCAGGCACCACGAGGAACAGTCCTCTCTCCTATTCTCTTCATTCTGAACACCCAAGACTATAAATATAACGGCAGGTCAGGTCACTTTCAGAAATTCTCAGGTGATTCTGCACTTATGGGGTGTATTGATAAGCGGATGAGACAGAGGAGAGGAGTCAGGTGGAGAAATTTGCTTCTTGGTGCACAAAGAATTGTCTGCAACTTAACATCAGCAAAACCAAGGAATTGCTTATTGACTTTGGACCGCACTAAAGACCCTCTACGCCCGGTCACTATTCAGAGAGTGGACGTAGAGGTGGTGCACTGCTACAAGTACTTGGGGGTCCACATCAATGACAGACTGGACTGGCATCATAACACAGAGGAAATATAGAAGAAAGGGTAAGTAGGATATATTTCCTTGTACTCCTTTAATGTTGGAAGTGACATCCTTCAGATCTTCTACGACTCTGTGCTTGCCAGTGTGATTTTGTAAATTGTGGTGTGCTGAGCTAGTAACATCACGTCATAACAGGCCCACCAAATCAACTAAGCTGGTTAAACGGGTAGGCTCAGTTATGAGACACATTCTCAATGCCCTGGAGGTCATAGTGGAGAAGGGAATTAAAACAAAACTGAGTGCCATTATGAACTAAGCTGTACATTTTCTGTCTGACACACCAACACTGAGGACGTTTAGTCAAAGAATTACTCAGTAGAAGTGAGTCAAGTAAAGCTACTGGCACTCCTTTATACCAACAGCATTATGATAGCATAGCAATTCATTAAGACTGGGACTTCAAAGTCATTTTTTTTTGTGTGTTTTAAATTTTCTTTCTCTTTAGTCTTTTTGGTGTTTGTACAGACTATAGTGCGTGCATGTATAAATATATTGCATAGTTTACTGTCAAATAATGCAAAGAGTACGCAACATGTGTTTCGCCCTAATTCTGGGCTCATCAGGCGTACACACTCACTGCACCCCCTCTCGGGAATCGAACCTCGGACGTCGGCATCAAAGGCGAAACCTCTTTATGTTGCACCACTTATCGCAACTGAAGAGGGCACCGTGGCGGATGTTTGCCGACCAACCACAAGCGTTACCTGGTAGGTAACCACCCATTGTGATTCAGACTATGAATGCCATGAAAATAATATATATATATATATATATATATATATATATATATATATATGGGCGGCACGGTAGCACAGTGGTAGCGCTGCTGCCTCGCAGTTAGGAGACCCGGGTTCGCTTCCCGGGTCCTCCCTGCGTGGAGTTTGCATGTTCTCCCCGTGTCTGCGTGGGTTTCCTCCGGGCGCTCCGGTTTCCTCTCACAGTCCAAAGACATGCAGCTTGGTGTGTGGGTGTGTTTGTGTGTGTCCCGCGGTGGGTTGGCACCCTGCCCGGGATTGGTGCCTGCCTTGTGCCATGTGTTGGCTGGGATTGGCTCCAGCAGACCCTCGTGACCCTGTGTTCGAATTCAGCGGGTTGGAAAATGGATGGATATATATATATATATATATATATATATGGAAGAGAAGGTCTGTGATACGGTTTACATATTTGCAGTTGGAGATCCACAAAGGGAGAAAAAATGAATCACGTATCATAAAATAGTTTTATTCCTGAGCTTTCAACCCCTGTCAGGGGTCTTCATCAGAGGATAATGCTTAGACTTACAAGAATCAAAGGCAATATATAGCAACACATTCAGTGGGGGGTGGGTGGAGGTGACTAAGTCCGTATGATCGGGGGGTGGGGGGGGGGGTGTATCATTAAATTAAAGTGCATATGTCCTTCTTAAGTTGGCATATGCTGGGTTTATGTCCAAGTGTCTGTTGATGGCATTTTCACCTGATAGCCAAGACTCGGCCAACTCTCTGGCGCTTTTTGTACTGGCCTTAAATTTTACTTTCACGTTGTCCCAGTTGAATGTGTGTCCTGTCGATTTAGTATGTGCATATATCAAAGATAGTGCGTCCTTTCTTCTGACGGCGTTGCGATGTTCCTGTACACGTGTTGAGATTTTTTTTTGACGTTTGTCCCATGTATACAGCTGAGCAAGAATTGCATGGAATACTATAAACTGCGTTTCGTGTTTCGGCTGTCGATTTCTTGTTTTTAGCATTAAACAGGACCGTGCGCAGATTGTTGGTGGGTTTATGTGCTATTTTGATGCCCCACTTGGTCAGGGTGCGTGCCGTGCCTTCTGACACATTATGGTGGTACGGGAGTGAATGCCAGGTGGGGTGGAGGTTCTGATTTACGTCGCTTGTATGCTGATTCCTTTGGCGCCTGCTGTGTAGACTCCGATTAATGAATGATTTTGAGTATCCGTTCGAGGTGAAAAGTTGAAACAGATAGCGTCTCTCATTAATTTTTGTTTCCTTGGTATTACAATGAGTGTGGACTCGTTTAAATAGGGTTTTCATGCAGCTCCGTTTATGAGATACCACCCCACCTGGCATTCACTCCCGTACCACCATAATGTGTCAGAAGGCACGGCACGCACCCTGACCAAGTGGGGCATCAAAATAGCACATAAACCCACCAACAATCTGCGCACGGTCCTGTTTAATGCTAAAAACAAGAAATCGACAGCCGAAACACGAAACGCAGTTTATAGTATTCCATGCAATTCTTGCTCAGCTGTATACATAGGACAAACGTCAAAAAAAATCTCAACACGTGTACAGGAACATCGCAACGCCGTCAGAAGAAAGGACGCACTATCTTTGATATATGCACATACTAAATCGACAGGACACACATTCAACTGGGACAATGTGAAAGTAAAATTTAAGGCCAGTACAAAAAGCGCCAGAGAGTTGGCCGAGTCTTGGCTATCAGATGAAAATGCCATCAACAGACACTTGGACATAAACCCAGCATATGCCAACTTAAGAAGGACATATGCACTTTAATTTAATGATACACCCCAACCCCCCCCCCCCTTTGATCATACGGACTTAGTCACCTCCACCCACCCCCCACTGAATGTGTTGCTATATATTGCCTTTGATTCTTGTAAGTCTAAGCATTATCCTCTGATGAAGACCCCTGACAGGGGTTGAAAGCTCAGGAATAAAACTATTTTATGATACGTGATTCGTTTTTTCTCCCTTTGTGGATCTCCAACTGCAAATATATATATATATATATATATATATATATATATATATATATATATATATTCACGGCATTCGTAGTCTGTGTCACAATCTGATTGTATGGGTGGTTACCTACCAGGTAACGCTTGCCGTGAATGTAATTACCCTGATCTACATGCTGTCAAATAAACGAACCACACGCCGTGGCGCAACGTTAGGGGCATCGCCTCTGGCGCTGACGTCCGATTCCCGAGAGGGAGTGCAGTGGAGTGTGTACGCCTGATGAGCCCAGAATGACGGCGAAACACGTGTCACGTACTCTTTGCATTTATTTGACAGTAAACTATTTCAACCATATTATACACACATATATATATATATATATATATATATATATATATATATATATATATATATATATATATATATATATATATATATATATATATATATATATATATATATACACACATACATACATATATACAAAAGGTGTTCTGTAAAAAGCCAAATACCTTATCCAGCAGCGCCCCCTCTCACACTAGGGGGTGAACTGTTCAGAATCTCCATTATTCTTATCTCAGCCACTACTTCGTCGTCCTGTGCTTTTGGTATACTAAACAAAGTACAAGCAGTCCCTGGGTTACGTACAAGAGGTGGACTGGAGGTTTGTTCTTGAATTGAATTTGTATGCAAGTCAGAACAGGTATATTATTTTAATAAATGCTATTGTTGACCGACTGTAACCAAGTGCTCTGCCAATGAATGATGGAGTTTCATCTCTCTCTGACCTTTATTTTCCATGGTGATAGTTTTTCTCTTCTTTACTGTATCACCAGAACTTGCATCAGATTTGTGTTTCAGAGACATTGTTGGAAGGTGAAGACAAAAGGTTAAGATTCTGCACAGCACTGTACATGCTATCACAGAAGTCAGCACGTCTGGTGTACTGAACAAGAAGCAATTTCCTGTTATGCATGTAACAGTACAAGCAGGCTTGCTATTGAGAATGAATGGGGGCAGCAAGGGGCGGTTCACCACCCGCCCACCACACAGTCACCTCCTCTTATATACAGTATGCTGCCTGCAGCGTCAGCCCACCGAGAGTGAACAGGGTGCGGGCAAAGGTGGGTAATGAATCGCCCACCACCGACCCCATTCAAGAGACAGCCACCCGAGGCACACTACAATGCTGCCCCCTGCCGCCCCATTCACCCTCAATGGCCTCTGTTCAGCCACAACCGGGTCACCGCTCTTGCAGCATCACCAGCCGCCCACCGAGAACGACCGGTGGCAGCCGTTCGAGGGACACTGCAAGGCTGTGGGGTGGGCGGGCAGTGAAACACCCCTCTCTACCCCCATACAGCCTCCGTCCTGCACAAGAGCGCTTGCCACACACCCAGCCGCCCACTGAGAATGAATGAACTGGAGCCACCTGAGGGACACTAAACTGAGCGAGCAGCGAAACCGCCCCCCTCCAGCCACCGCTTGCAGCGCCCCCAGGCCGGAGATGACGGAGTGGCAGTTACTAAGGAGCCTGTCTGCGTCCCCCAGACAGATGAAGGAACAGCTGTGGCCCTGTTCGTAAGTCAGATGTCTGTAACTCGGGGACTTGTTATAGTGCATGGCTGTAAATACCGAGGACACCCTGTGGCCGAAGTTTTACATAAACTTCAGAAAAGCAGTGTAGATTTACTCAGTTAAAGATTATGAGAAATGATTTTATCACCCAATCCTTTAATACACAATGATGCACTGTTGCTACATTAGTCTTACCCGACTCAATCTTGTTCAGAATGGTCCTGGCACATTTAAGAAAAGCTTCCTCTACATTTTCTCCTGTTAGGGCACTTGTTTCCAAAAACATAAGCTCTGTAATAGAATCAATAATTCACAATTACATTTATGAAACACCACAGAAGAGTTAACATTGCTGATATCTTTACTCAGTTTCTAAAGTTCTTAAGTTTTTTGTTTAACTTCTGCACAGTTTTATGATAACCTGGACAAGTTGGGAAGGGTGTTAAAGGTATTAAAATATGTTTAAATGACACAAAAAAAGAGTAAATATGTTCTTCAAAAGTGATATGCCTGGCTCATGAGATTTGTCCTCCAGGTTCCACAGACAGTATCATGCCAATTGTACGGGATGCTAAAAGCAACAAGAGCACTGGATAGTAAAATAACTTCGCACAGGCTACAGGAAAAGAAGCAAGACCATATCAGCAAATGAAGAGTGCCTTTCAATTTATGTGTGTGTAGCTGGAGGGCTAAAAACACAATGCATGTAAAAGGATGTCCCCAAAAAAAGGTGGCTTTGGGAAATAAAGAAGTTATTACAAAACTGGAAGAAAGCCAGCAGTATTGCCTGGGCCTAACAGTATACAATAGTTCCAGCATTTTTAAACAATGGGGAGTGTGGTACCTCAAGGGCCTCTAGACACTACAATTTAATAGGACATCTTTATCCACAAAAGTTATTTTGAAGATCACCTGGAAATCACCCTTACCATTCACTTATGACGATGTACCCTTGCCACTGCCAGACTGATCTTGGGAGGAGAAAAGTCTTGCAGGGCCAGACATACAAGGTTTGTTGGGGAAAAAGTCCAGTCATTGTTAATGTAATGAGAACGGTTTGCGCGGCATCAATGTAACCTGGCAGTCAAGGAGAGTGGACTGGAATGCGCATGCGTGAACAATGACGACTTCACTGGACTAGTCAATGGGGGCACTAGATGCTGTTGAGTGAACAAAATGTACTGTGTGGCTGTTGCATTCAAAATGACTGAGCGAGTAGAGCAATGAATCAGCATCAGATTTTGTGTTAAGCTTGAACATTTGTCTGCGGAAACTACTCAGATGATTCAGAAGGCTTTCGGGGACGATGCAATGAGGGGCGAAACATCCAATCACCCAAGTGACTCAGCCCCCCCTACAGCCCAGATTTGGTGCCCTGCCACTTCTGGCTTTTCCCAAAATTAAAATCACCTTTGAAAGGGAAGAGACTTCAGACTGTCGATAAGATTCAGGAAAATACGACAAGGCAGCTGATGCCAATTCCAACAAAGGATTTTGCAGAGTGTGTTGAACAGTGGAAGAGATGCTGAGAGAACAGTGTGAGGTCTCAAGGAGCCTACTTTGAAGGTGACTGATGTGTCATTGTCCCATGTACAATGTTTCTTGTATCTTCTTCAATAAATCTATCCATTTTTCATATTACACGATACTTTCTGTACAGACCTCGTATACATGTTTAGAGTCAACAGAGAATGAATCTGGCTTAAAGACGGGTGGGAACAATTAGATGGCTTACTAAACGTGACATTTCTAAACCAATCTAAGTCCCTTAATGAAGACAGAGGTCAATATAGAAACACTGCCAAGTGTGTTACAATGGATAAACCCAATCTTCTCTCTACCTCTCTGCGTCTCCCTGGAGAATAAATTGGGTATGTAAAAAAAATGACAAATTACTAATGCACAAGATTGTATATGACAAATAAAATGAATTACCATTGTCAGCATGATCTATTGCAAAATCAACACTATTAAATATCTATGCTGTGTGTGCGGAGAACGTAATACATGTGTTAAAAATAAACACAAACTGCGGTGAGGAAAAAACCTCTATGTAAAATCAGATTATACTTTGCTATTTGAAGGCATCACTAGCCTTTGTTGTTCACAGTTACAACAATACAGTGCATACAGAAAGTATTCACAGCACATCACTTTTTCCACATTTTGTTATGTTACAGCCTTATTCCAAAATGGATTAAATTCATTTTTTTACTCAGAATTCTACACACAACACCCAGGGCCGGATTTATATGAAAAGAGGCCCTAGGCTATTCCACTTATAAGGCCCTTTCACCTTCCATTTTTAAGTTTGTAAATTACATGAGAGATAATAAAATTTTGCTAACAATTTGAATGTAGGCCCCTCTTGATCTTGAGGCCCTAGGCTGAAGCCTAGTTAGCCTATAGGAAAATCCGGCCCTGACAACACCCCATAATGACAATGTGAAAAAAGGTTACTTGAGGTTTTTGCAAATTTATTAAAATTAAAAAAACTGAGAAAAATATATATGGTACATATTTGGGATGTAAGAAGAAAAATCCATTCAGACTTATGTTTAAATTCAAAGCACAGATACCAGGGGTCTAATTCCAGAAAAAGTGATGCGCTGTGAATACTTTCCAGATGCACTGTACAGTCCAACAGAATATGAGGCTTGAGGATTTGGTAGATACGTATGTGGAAAGAGGAACGACCATGATACCACAAAAGCACTGGCAAGGCGGCACAGCATTCAACTTCTAATTGTACAGGTATGTGTAAAATAACTAAAGTAAGTTAAAATGACTGTCTAATCTTCAAACAGGAGAGTGCAACACTGGCAAAAAATGATAGATATTTTCTGAGATTTTGACTATAATGATAATTAGACGATATTTTGCATCCTTTAAAAACATCACACATGCCTGAATAGATGTAATTCCACGTTGGACCAGGGGGTGGCGAAGTGCACTGATTCTCTCAATTCCTTGCAGACCATTCTCGGGAAATCCCACCCGGTTCTGGGGCAACCAACGATGTCACTTTCGGTTCCGGTCCTGATGACATCACATTCTCTGTGAGCATTTAAAGGCTGCCATCTTAAGACAATAGTCAGTTCTGTTTTGGACTCAGTCGTGTGAAAATGTCTGTCTTTTTTGACAGATTTTGCAGCCGGGAAATATTATATGGGTGGCTGCCCCAAACCTTCCCAAAGTCTCTTGGTCATTCTTATTACAAAATGTTTGTAAAAGTTGTATTGATCTAGCTTGGTCTTGTTAACAGGATATTAATTGTAACTTAGTAATGAGATTAATGGAAACAACAGTTAAGGAAAACAGGTCTTATTTACTTACTTAACAATAGAATTACCAGAGCCTACGAAAAAACTCGTATATCCATCCCACCTTAAATCGCTTCGCACTTCTCCGTCAGCATCTTTTGTCCTGTAAATGTGTGGATAAGCAGCAAACAGCCTGCTATCACATCCCCCACTCTGCACAGTTTTCTCAGCTCAAGTCTGTTTACCTGCGTGTCAGTTGCTTAGTGTTGTATAGAGTGAGAAGTCAAGCAAAATGACACCTTTTATAAATACTATATCGTTATTTGGAACACATGCATTTCATGTGTGTTCCGTGTCTACAACGATCTATGTAAACACATTGTTAAAACAAACGTTTTTCATGTTTTAGTAATAATTGACAAAATGTAGACATGAAGTGTATAATGTGTGAAGCCTGAATTCCAAATATCAAAGAAACACTTTCACAAAAGGTACAAATATAACAAAACAAATGCGCTTTCATTCAAAAATGTAACTGCAGACAAAGAACCCACGTTAGGGTGCGACATTGACACGCATTTGCTACGACTGCTTCGGTGGCACAACGGTATCAACTGTTGGCTGGTAATCAAAACTTCACAGGTTCAATCCCGGACGAGTCCATTTTGAGAAGTGAGCTGCTCATATTCTTACTATTTTAGAATAAAAACATATATTTGATTCCAGTATGTAACAGCCGGTGTAATCTATGATACTTGTAAAGGTTAGCTTTGTTTTTTTTTTTTTTTTAAATTCAGTTTTATTCTCTCAGCTGCGTTCACAGAATCAAATGTATTCTAAAATATTACGAATACGAGCAGCTCACTTCTCAAAATGGACTCGTCCAGGATCGAACCTGTGAAGTTTTGATTACCAGCCAACTGTTGATACTGTTGCGCCACCGAAGCAGTCGTAGCAAATGCGTGTCAATATCGCACCCTAACGTGGGTTCTTTTTCTGCAGTTATATTTTTGAATAAAAGCGCATTTGTTCTGTTATATTTGTACCTTTTGTGAAAGTGTTTCTTTGATATTTGGATTCAGGCTTCACACATTATAAACTTCATGTCTACATTTTGTCAATTATTACTAAAACATGAAAAACATTTCTGTTTTAACACTGTGTTTACATAGATCATTGTAGACACGGAACACACATGAAATGCAAGTGTTCCAAATAACGATATAATATTTATAAAATGTGTCATTTTGCTTGACTTCTCACTCTATATAACTCTAAGCAACTGACATGCAGGTAAACAGACTTGAGCTGAGAAAACTGTGCAGCGGTGGGGATGTGATAGCAGGCTGCTTGCTGCTTATCGACACATTTACAGGACAAAAGACGCTGATGGAGAAGTGCGAAGAGATTTAAGGTGGGACGGATCTACGAGTTTTTTCGTAGACTCTGGTAATTCTAGTGTTAAAACTGAAGTAAAATAACACAAAAATATGAATCACTAGTCAAAGTACTACTGAGATCAAATAGTGCAGGTATGAGTAAACCATTTCAAAATGGCCTACAGGATTTACACAAAAGACCAACAAAATGAGATATAATGAGAGTATTTTAAACAGTTACCCTTAATGTAAACAAGATATGAATCCAAAAAGAAATAAAATACTAATTGTAATTGAACTACAAGGAAAGAACATTACAGTCTGGATAAAAATAAACTGCACTGCTATAAGTTGAATTGTGCAGCATACAAGCAAGAACAAAAAATCTAACATACTGTATATTATTGAGTAAAAATACTACAAAGGAAAAAAAACTATTGCAGCTGTAAACAAATTCTGTCATATATACCACAAAGATACAAAAAAAAAACCACACAAATAAACAAATTACTAACTTCAAGTTCTGTCCAATATTGTACAAAGATATCAGAAACAAATTAAAAAACTGTAAAATTCTACTGAGGAATCACCAGCCTTTCCACAGTATCTGGCTTCAGAGCAGCGCTGTTACAGGTTACAACATTTCCACTGGTGCTGAAAGCCCTCTCAGGAGGACTGCTTGAGGCAGGTACTTTTTTGCACGTTTTCTTAATTTAGCGAAATGTACATCTTGTGTTTTCCACCACTGAAGTAGATTTACATCACTGTCCATCTCAGGAACCATCAAGTAGCTCTTGATTTCTTTTTCAATGGCAAGGACTGTATTGAGGTAATTGATGTTAGGTGGAATGCCTAGAGTAGGCTGGGTGGTCTCGTGGCCTCGGCACCCCTGCAGATTTTTTTTTTTTCTCCAGCCGTCTGAAGTTTTTTTTTGTTTTTTCTGTCCTCCCTGGCCATCGGACCTTACCTGCCAAAAAAACGTTATTTTTTCTTTTTTACCCTACGCTGGTCAGTTTAGATGTATTCATCTGTTTGAACAGAACGGTTGAGATTTATGGACGGTCACAGCATCACTAATCCGCTTCCTCACTGTTGTAACATCGTTGTCATTATTGTACATACATCATACATGAGTCGGGACAGAATGAAGCAGGGTGAGGAGGTGGGGATTTGTGCAAGTGTTTTAAATAATGAAAGAAAAATAAAACAAGTGCTTTGGAATTGAGGAGCCCCAACCAAGACAAAATAAAACAAGCCCGATAGGCATATATGCTTTTTAAGAAAACACAAATAATCCGTTTCAAATGGATTTTTTTTTTCCTTGCCTGACACATACAGGGAGGGCTCTGTACTTCTCATGCCAATGTGCTTGCTTTGCACACATGCAGTAGTCTATCCTGTTAGAATACATGAGACAGTGAATGTGTGGACTCTCAAGGCGTGTTTTTGATTGTTTTTGGGAAAGTGAGTGACATACTCGATAATTTCAGCTTGCACATTGTTAAAACAATTAAGATATTACCGTAGACGATACATATCACACACTCCAAATGTCAAACATGTGATACGAGTGTATATATAGACCACAAAACTAAATCGGATGCTACTATGAAGACCTGAACTTTGAAGTAATATCAATAATGCCGACCTAGCAACTTCGATACATTTTGATAGCCATTGAGATTTGGCTTTGCATAAGCATTCAGGTGTACCCTGAACATTTACAGTGCATGGACTGGAGGAAATAGGGAATGGGTTCTCAGGCGTAGTCTTTTTCAGTAGTGGATTTAACTGCTGTCCACTACCAAGATTTCAGTGAGTTGCGTCCATAAGTGTATACTTGTTCCAAGAATGGTGTCTGGCCCAGCAAGACTAAAAGGATGTCTCTAGGGTTGAAGAATATACTTACTGTGTCAGCAGCCACCTGCTCGTACTTCAGGACCGACTGGTACCAGAGGTAGAAATGAGAGTCAACTAACATGGCAGATGTGTTTACGAGGGGATACCCAAAAATAACCGGAAAAAAAAATTGTTTTAATCATTTTTACTTACTGAAACTTTAGTCTCCTTCAAAGTCCTCTCCATGTGAATGTATGCACTTGTCCCAACAGTTTTCCCACTGGAAACATTTTTGGAATTGCTGAAGAGGAACGTTATCCAAAGCCTACAGCGATTTTTCTTTGACTTCCTCCACGGTACAAAAACGCTTTCTGTTGAGCTCTTTTTTCATATGCGGGAACAAGAAAAAGTCGCACGGAGCAAAGATCAGGTGAGTAGGGAGGGTGGCAAGAACTCCAAGGCACACAAGTCAATTTGGAAATCTCTTCAATAGTCCAACGGCAATCTCCGTAAATTGCACTGCAAACTTTTTCAAGATTTTTGTCATTCCTAATTAAGGAAGGTCGGCCAGATCTTGGTTGGTCTTCAAGTGACAATTCCCCTCATTTGAAATGCGAAAACCACTCATAGACCTGCGTTTTACTTAAAGCTTCCTCTTTAAAAGCAGTTTCAAGCATCACTACACTATCAGCAGCTGTTTTCCCCAAAGAGAAAACAAACGCAGACTTGCTGTTCTTTATGATCACCCATCACTAAAATCACTTAATAAGCACCAAGAAAAACCAACACGGAATGGCGTACGATTGGCAGACTGCCACAGAATACTGTAAGAATGCTACATCTAGCGGCAAAATTCGCAACTAAGTCAAGATTGCATGCCAGGTACAGATTCCATTTATTTTTGGGTACCCCCTCATATATTAATAAAAAAATAAATAAGGTAGATTTTCATCCAGTCACTTGAAAGTACAAACTGCTGTGGGTGCAATGAGTATTTAAAGTGAAAGTTGTCAAAATTTCTTCCCCTTGGGATTAATAAAGTATCTACAGTGGTGTGAAAAACTATTTGCCCCCTTCCTGATTTCTTATTCTTTTGCATGTTTGTCACACAAAATGTTTCTGATCATCAAACACATTTAACCATTAGTCAAATATAACACAAGTAAACACAAAATGCAGTTTTTAAATGATGGTGTTTATTATTTAGGGAGAAAAAAAAATCCAAACCTACATGGCCCTGTGTGAAAAAGTAATTGCCCCCTGAACCTAATAACTGGTTGGGACACCCTTAGCAGCAATAACTGCAATCAAGCGTTTGCGATAACTTGCAATGAGTCTTTTACAGCGCTCTGGAGGAATTTTGGCCCACTCATCTTTGCAAAATTGTTGTAATTCAGCTTTATTTGAGGGTTTTCTAGCATGAACCGCCTTTTTAAGGTCATGCCATAGCATCTCAATTGGATTCAGGTCAGGACTTTGACTAGGCCACTCCAAAGTCTTCATTTTGTTTTTCTTCAGCCATTCAGAGGTGGATTTGCTGGTGTGTTTTGGGTCATTGTCCTGTTGCAGCACCCAAGATCGCTTCAGCTTGAGTTGACGAACAGATGGCCGGACATTCTCCTTCAGGATTTTTTGGTAGACAGTAGAATTCATGGTTCCATCTATCACAGCAAGCCTTCCAGGTCCTGAAGCAGCAAAACAACCCCAGACCATCACACTACCACCACCATATTTTACTGTTGGTATGATGCTCTTTTTCTGAAATGCTGTGTTCCTTTTACGCCAGATGTAACGGGACATTTGCCTTCCAAAAAGTTCAACTTTTGTCTCATCAGTCCACAAGGTATTTTCCCAAAAGTCTTGGCAATCATTGAGATGTTTCTTAGCAAAATTGAGACGAGCCCTAATGTTCTTTTTGCTTAACAGTGGTTTGCGTCTTGGACATCTGCCATGCAGGCTGTTTTTGCCCAGTCTCTTTCTTATGGTGGAGTCGTGAACACTGACCTTAATTGAGGCAAGTGAGGCCTGCAGTTCTTTAGACGTTGTCCTGGGGTCTTTTGTGACCTCTCAGATGAGTCGTCTCTGCGCTCTTGGGGTAATTTTGGTCGGCCGGCCACTCCTGGGAAGGTTCACCACTGTTCCATGTTTTTGCCATTTGTGGATAATGGCTCTCACTGCGGTTCGCTGGAGTCCCAAAGCTGAAGAAATGGCTTTATAACCTTTACCAGACTGATAGATCTCAATTACTTCTGTTCTCATTTGTTCCTGAATTTCTTTGGATCTTGGCATGATGTCTAGCTTTTGAGGTGCTTTTGGTCTACTTCTCTGTGTCAGGCAGCTCCTATTTAAGTGATTTCTTGATTGAAACAGGTGTGGCAGTAATCAGGCCTGGGGGTGGCTACGGAAATTGAACTCAGGTGTGATACACCACAGTTAGGTTATTTTTTAACAAGGGGGCAATTACTTTTTCACACAGGGCCATGTAGGTTTGGATTTTTTTTCTCCCTAAATAATAAAAACCATCATTTAAAAACTGCATTTTGTGTTTACTTGTGTTATATTTGACTAATGGTTAAATGTGTTTGATGATCAGAAACATTTTGTGTGACAAACATGCAAAAGAATAAGAAATCAGGAAGGGGGCAAATAGTTTTTCACACCACTGTATCTATCTATCTAAAAGGAAAAAAATATACACAAAAACAAAAATATTCCTCCAGTGAAGCCAAGAAAAAAATCAAAATGAAAAATCAAAAAGGCTTGTAGCTCTCCTGTGTTTTGGCCTCTCTCTCTCTCTCCATTCAGTTGATGGACTGACAACCAACTAACCAACCAATCCACAAACCCACCCTTGCTAAGGAACTGTTCATGCCTTGTAAAGGGAGTTCCACTCCCCTGTCATCTTACACTTGCACAAGAAGTGAATACTGACCCTGTTTAGGGGTTGAAAAGATTTATCAAAATAAAAAGCAACAAAACATAACCCAAGGCAATAAAAAGACAACACTAACAGAAACTAACACATTTGAAGTTAAGCAACAAATATTATTTTGGAAATCCCCCACGTCTCACTTCCTTGGATTCCGTCTGTCTGTGCTTGTGCTTGGACGCAACACAGCCCTTAAATTACAGGCCGGAATTCCATGTACATGCGTGTAAGGCATGTACCTGCAATGAACAGTGGAAAAACGGAAACTCTTGACAACTTAATGGCAAGTTCCATTACACTGGATTTCAGAATAGGTAATCCATCTGAAACGAACTATGTTCAGGCTCGGCCAGTACTTGGATTTGAGACCCACTAGGAAAAGCTTGAGTTACTGCTGGAAGAGGTGCTGGTGAGGCTATCAGGGGGCACTCAACGTGCGGTCAGAATGTGGTTCTCAATGCCACAGTGCAGTGATGGTGCCATCCTTTGGATGTGGAAAAAGTAAGTGAACCTTGGGATTTAATAACTGGTTGACCCTCTTTTGGCAGCAATGACCTCAACCAGGCACTTCCTGTAACTGCAGATCAGACCTGCACATCGCAAGGGGGGAATTTTAGCCCATTCTTCCCTGCAGAACTCCCTTAACTCTTCCATATTCTTTGGTTGTCTTCTGTGTATGGCTCTCTTCAAGTCATTCCACAGCATCTAAATGTTAAAAATTCTGACTCTCTGTGGTAATAAAAGTTCCCTGGGCATCCTTCAGAAAGAATAGGGTGTATCCTAATGTCAGGGCTAAATTGCCCACCACGGCTAAGTCCTTCTGGCCACCTAATCATCCCCTGTCTCTAACTAGCTAACTATCTCACCACTTAACAGCTCATGTTTGGTGAGCACACTGGTGCAAAATGGCTGCTGTTGCACCATCCAGGTGGGTACTGTACATCAGTAATGAATGAAGTGACTTCCCACTCACTACATAAAGCACTGAGTAGTGAGATAAGCACTATATAAATGTAAAGATTTATTACTATTACACATTCTGTAACTCCTTATTTCACTGTAAAAATTAATCATTTAAAATTTGGCATTCTGTTGCTGCCAGCACTACTGCTTACAAAGTGCTTACATTGATCTCCCTGCTGCTCTGTCTTGCTGTGCCAATGATTTAGTGAGGATATAACGTCGCAAACTGTATAGGAGGTAAAATGAAAGGGAGACTTGTAACTAGGGAAAACAACCAAACAACATACACTTAGATTCACTGGGATAGACAAGCTTAATTATTCTGTGGTGTGATCATTCCACGGGGCAGTGAATATATGCTGATGCAACACACATTACAGGGTTTCCAAGAAGGGAAGCTTGCCATATTGGCAATGTAACTAGCAATGCGGTTTTGGCAATAGAGCACTCATCACTGTGTCACTTTTAAATTAATCAAATTACCTTCAAAAATATGCTAGCCTTTGAAATACGCAAAAAAGATGAAGTACAGACACAAAAAAATAATGTAATAATGATACAAAAAATGTGCCAAGTCCAAATATTGACCAGGAAAAAAGGACCCTGGAGTTATGAGTCAGTCAGTATTCTGAACTATTGCACCTCAATGCAAAATTCTCCATTAGGAATTAAATTTCTGAAACTGCTTATTGAGAGGGAGTGGAATGAAGGCTTACCTCTGAAGTACAGGCCACAATGGCGGTATAATGTCATATACATCACTGTAGGGAACAAAGACTCACATGTGACTTACATGCACTACTTTGGAAAGTGTATCCAAGGAACAGCCATGCTGGTATAGGAAAAACATTCAAATTACTTACAGAGAATAGACATTTGAGGCAAGAATGACGGGAGCTATGAACTAGAAGTGCTAACAACTGTACTGCACTGATTCTCCTGTAAATAAAATTATTATTTACCATTTTCCTGGGCAAAGCGAGAGGCTTCAAGGAAAGTGACTTCTCTATCAGCATCCAAATCCTTCTTGTTGCCACAAAGGATAATGACGATGTTAGGACTAGCCAACGTGCGGGCATCTGTCAGCCAATTCGTCAGGGCGTTGTAGGTTTCTCGACTGTGGTTGCAAGAGAATATAAATTAGAAAACACTGGCTCTTAAAATTACGCTTCCAAAAATTAAAATTACTTATTATTATTTGTATGATGTCTTTATCCAAGAAAATTTGAGATGCAAAATGGTTACATTTCTTTTTTTCAGTGAGATTTGATTCCACAGCTTCAAAGTTTGAAGTTCAAAGCCTTAACAACTACATCATATCACCAATATATTTTATTTATGGTATGGATAGTATATACACATTCATACATGCAAATATTATATACATACACACACACTCTACCGGTCAACCAGAAGAAAGTCTGATGGGCTAATGAATTCAAACTTGAAATCTACAGTTCATCACTGAGCTGTACGCTGTCATATTGGTGATGGTTCCTCACCAATGACACAAACTGTCAAACATGGAGGAGGAAGTGTGATGGTCTGGGGATCTTTGATGGAGGCAGAGTTGGTGAGCTGCACAGAATGACTGGCATTCTGTGTGTTTTGCCGTTACATCAGCAAAAGGTGGCTACTTTTATAAATCAAAACTTTAAATAAAATATTGTACACTTAATGATTCCTTGACTTTTTTTATTTGCCATTGTTGATTTGTTCTATGTCTTGATTTCATGAAACATTAAGATATCAAACTGTGTGCATTTTCATAAAAACTGAAAAAGCTGAGGTTTTCTAAAACTTTTGACTGGCAGTGTTTGCATGTATATGTATATGTGTATATAAATATATATATATTTACACACAGACATATGGAAAAGTTTGGGAAACCCTCTTAATTCTTCTTGGATTTTTGTTTCTCATTGGCTGAGCTTTCAAAGTAGCAACTTCCTTTTGATATGTGACATGCCTTATGGACACAGTAGTACTTCAGCAGTGACATTAAGTTTATTGGATTAACAGAAAATATGCAATATGCATCATAACAAAATTAGACCGGCGCATACATTTGGGCACCCCAACAGAGACATGAAATCAATACTTATTTGAGCCTCCTTTTCTAATCTAACAGCCTCTAGATGCTGTTCTCCTATAGCCTTTGATGAGTGTCTGATTCTGGATGGAGGTATTTCTTACCATTCTTCATACAAAATCTCTCCAGTTCAGTTCAATGTGATGGACAGCCTGCTTCAAATCATCCCATAGATTTTCAATGATATTCAAGTCAGAGGACTGTGACAGCCATTCCAGAACATTGTACTTCTCCCTCTGCATGAATGCCTTTGTAGATTTCAAACTGTGTTTTGGGTCATTGTCTTGTTGGAATATCCAACCCCTGCGTAACTTCAACTTTGTGACTGATGCTTGAATATCCATCCATCCATCCATCCTCTTCCGCTTATCCGAGGTCGGGTCGCGGGGGCAGCAGCTTGAGCAGAGATGCCCAGACTTCCCTCTCCCCGGCCACTTCTTCTAGCTCTTCCGGGAGAATCCCGAGGTGTTCCCAGGCCAGCCGGGAGACATAGTCCCTCCAGCGTGTCCTGGGTCTTCCTCGGGGCCTCCTCCCGGTTGGACGTGCCCGGAACACCTCACCAGGGAGGCGTCCAGGAGGCATCCTGATCAGATGCCCGAGCCACCTCATCTGACTCCTCTCGATGCGGAGGAGCAGCGGCTCTACTCTGAGCCCTTCCCGGATGACTGAGCTTCTCACCCTATCTTTAAGGGAGAGCCCAGACACCCTGTGGAGAAAACTCATTTCAGCCGCTTGTATTCGCGATCTCGTTCTTTCGGTCACTACCCATAGCTCATGACCACAGGTGAGGGTAGGAACATAGATCGACCGGTAAATTGAGAGCTTTGCCTTATGGCTCAGCTCCTTTTTCACCACAACAGATCGATGCAGAGCCCGCATCACTGCGGACGCCGCACCGATCCGCCTGTCAATCTCACGCTCCATTCTTCCCTCACTCGTGAACAAGACCCCGAGATACTTTAACTCCTCCACCTGAGGCAGGATCTCGCCGTCCAAATTTTTTATTCGTCATAGGAGGTTTGTATAACCGCTCTTTGTCTCATCCCTCACCTAGGACCAGTTTGCCTTGCTTGAATATTATCCTGAAAAATGTGTTGAAATTGGGTTGAATTCATCCGACCCTCGACTTTAACAAGGACCCCAGTCCCTGAACTAGCCACACAGCCCCACAGCATGATGGAACCTCCACCAAATTTGACAGAAGGTAGCAGGGGTTTTTCTTGGAATGCGGTATTCTTCTTCTACCATGCAAAGCGCTTTTTGTTCTGACCAAATAACTCAATTTTTGTCTCATCAGTCCAAAGCACTTTGTTCCAAAATGAATCTGGCTTGTCTAAATGAGCATTTGCTTACAACAAGCGATTCTGTTTGTGGAGTGAGTGCAGAAAGGGCTTCTGTCTCATCACCCTGCCATACAGATGTTCTTTGTGCAAATTGAATTGTAGAACGATGTACAGATACACCATCTGCAGCAAGATGTTCTTGCAGTTCTTTGGAGGTGATCTGTGGGTTGTCTGTCACCATTCTCACAATCCTGCGCATATGCCGCTCCTGTATTTTTGTTGGCCTGCCAGACCTGCTGGGTTTAACAGCAACTGTGCCTGTGGCCTTCCATTTCCTGATTCCATTCCTTACAGTTGAAACTGACAGTTTAAACCTCTGAGATAGCTTTTTGTAGCCTTCCCCTAAACCAGGAGACTCAACAATCTTTGTTTTCAGATCTTTGTAGAGTTGCTTTGAGGATCCCATGCTGTCACTCTTCAGAGGAGAGTCAAAGGGAAGGAAGCACAACTTGCAATTGACCACCTTAAATACCTTTTCTCATGATGGGACACACCTGTCTATGAAGTTCAAGGCTTAACAAGCTCATCCAACCTATATGGTGATTTAAGTAATCAGCATTGAGCAGTGACATGCATTCAAATCAGCCAAATTACAAGGGGACCCATAATTTGTGCACAGCTAGTTTTTCACATTTGTTTTCATTTCATACAACTAAATACTGCATCACTAAAAATCTTTGTTCGGAAAACACCGCAATACTCAGATGTTCGTAGGAAATGAGACATACCACGGTTATCTTTATTGTTAAAAGGAGAGTCAATTATTATGCAGGCTGAGAGGGGTTCCCAAACTTTTTCATTCGACGATATTTATATTATATATATATATATATATATATATATATATACACACACAGTCAAAGTAAAAAGTATGTGAACCCTTTGGAATGATCTGGTTTATTGCATGAATTGGTCGTAAAAAGTGATCTGATCTTCATCTAAGTCACAGGTACTGATATACACAATGAGCTTAAGCCAATGACACACAAAAAATTCTACTCTTTCAGGTCTTTATTTTACAAACGCATTCAACGTTCGTGGTAGTGGAAAAAGTAAGTGAACCTTGGGATTTAATAACTGTTTGACCCTCCTTTGGCAGCAATGACCTCAACCAGGCGCTTCCTGTAACTGCAGATTAGACCTGCACATCGTGCGGGGGGAATATGAGCCCATTCTTCCCTGCAGAACTGCCTTAACTCTTCCATATTCTTTGGTTGTCTTCTGTGTATGGCTCTCTTCAAGTCATTCCACAGCATCTAAATAGGATTGAAATCTGGGCTCTAACTGGGCCACTCCAAAAGGCAGATGGAGTTTGTTCTTCTGAAGCCTCTGTGCTGTGGATTTGCTGCGATGTTTGGGGTCATTGTCCTATTGCATCACCCAGCCTCTTCTGAGCTTAAGTTGACGGACAGACACCCTCACATTATCCTGGAGAATTTGTTGATAAACTTGTGAATTCATTTTCCCCTCAATGATGGCAAGCTGTCAAGGCCCTAATGCAGCAAAGCAGACCCAAATCATGATGTTCCCTCCACCATACTTTACTGTAGGGATGATGTTTTGATGTTGATATGCAGTGTCCTTTTTACACCAAATGAAATTCTGCTTGTTCCTCCCAAATAGTTCAATTTTGGTTTCATCACTCCACAAAACATTTTCCCAGTACCGTTGTGGGGTGTCCAAGTGCTCTTTCGCAAACTTCAGGCGTTCAGCAATGTTCTTTTGATAGCAGTAGCTTCCTTCTTGGTGTCCTGCCATGGACTCCTTTTCTTGTTCAATGTTTTGTGTATACTTGACTCAAGAACAGAGATGTTAGCCAGTTCTAATGACTTCTTCAGATCCTTTGCTGCCACTCTAGGGTTCTTCTTTACCTCATTGGTGACGCTGTGTTCTGCTCTTGGGGTCATCTTGGCAGAGCGCCCACTTCTAGGCAGAGTAGCCACAACACCAAATTGTCTCAATTTATAGACAACTTGCCTAACAGTAGACTGGTGAATACCTAAAATCTTTGAGATGACTTTGTAACCCTTTCCAGCCTTATGTACATTAACAATTCTCGATCGTAACTCTTCAGACAGCTCTTTTGTGCGAGGCATGATTCCCATCTGGATATGCTTCTTGTCAAAAGCTCAAACTCAAACTTTATAGTGTTTGTTATCAATCAAAGTCATTCTGGGCCACACCTTTGAACTCGTCTTATTAAATGGACTCCAGGTGTGCTAAATTCTGACTGCAATGAGCTTTAAAAAAGTCATTAGCTCAGGGTTCACTTACTTTTTCCAACCTTCAGTTTCACAGTTTGAATGATATTCAATATGGTCAAAATTCTCTGAAAATCTGTGTATGTTTAGTTATAGGAGACAGTGTTTGTTCATTATGGTGACTGACATGAAGATTCGACTATGTTTTATATGGGAATTAGACATAAATATAGATAATTGCTAGGGGTTCACATACTTTTTACTTTGACTATATATACATATACATACACACACACTTTTTATACATATACAGTACTGTGCAAATGTTTTAGGCAGGTGTGAAAAATGCTGTAAACAAAGAATGCTTTCAGAAATATAAATAATGATTGTTTATTGTTATCAATTTACAAAATGCAAAGAGAGCGAACAAAAGAAAAATCTAAATCAAATCAATATTTGATGTTACTACTTTTTGCCTTCAAACCAGCATCAATTCTTATAGGTCCACTTGGACAAAGTCAGGGATTTTGTAGGATTCTAGTCCGGTGTTTGATCAACCAATTCTAGCAAACAGGTGCTAATGGTCATCAATGTCACACGGAGGTTGAAACACAGTCATTAACGGAAACAGAAACATGTGTGTAGGAGGCTTAAAACTGGGTGAGGAACAGCCAAACTCTGCTACCAAGGTGAGGTTGTGGAAGACAGTTTCATGTCATGGCAAGACTGAGCACAGCAACAAGACACAAGGTAGTTCTACTGCATCAGCAAGGTCTCTCCCAGACAAAGATTTCAAAGCAGACTGGGGTTTCACGATGTGCTGTTCAAGCTCTTTTGAAGAAGCACAAAGAAACGGGCAACGTTGAGGATCGTAGACGCAGTGGTCGGCCAAGGAAACTTAGTGCAGCAGATGAAAGACACATCAAGCTTATTACCCTTCGAAATCGGAAGATGTCCAGCAGTGCCATCAGCTCAGAACTGGCAGAAACCAGTGGGACCCAGGTACACCCATCTACTGTCCAGAAGTGGTCTTCATGGAAAAGTTGCAGCCAAAAAGCCATACCTCCGACGTGGAAACAAGGCCAAGCGACTCAAGTATGCACGAAAACATAGGAACTGGGGTGCAGAAAAATGGCAGCAGGTGCTCTGGACTGATGAGTCAAAATTTGAAATATTTGGCTGAAGCAGAAGGCAGTTTGTTCATCGAAGGGCTGGAGAGCGGTACAATAATGAGTGTCTGCAGGCAACAGTGAAGCAAGATGGAGGTTCCTTGAACATTTGGGGCTGCATTTCTGCAAATGGACTTGGAGATTTGGTCAGGATTAATGGTGTTCTCAATGCTGAGAATTACAGGCAGATACTTATCCATCATGCAATACCATCAGGGAGGCGTATGATTGGACCCAAATGTATTCTGCAGCAGGACAACGACCCCAAACATACAGCCAAAGTCATTAAGAACTATCTTCAGCGTAAAGAAGAACAAGAAGTCCTGGAAGTGATGGTATGGCCCCCACAGAGCCCTGATCTCAACATCATCGAGTGTGTCTGGGATTACATGAAGAGACAGAAGGATGTGAGGAAGCCAACATCCACAGATCTGTGGTTAGTTCTCCAAGATGTTTGGAACAACCTACCAGCCGAGTTCCTTCAAAAACTGTGTGCAAGTGTACCTAGAAGAATTGATGCTGTTTTGAAGGCAAAGGGTGGTCACTCCAAATATTGATTTGATTTAGATTTCTCTTTTGTTCATTTACTGCATTTTGTTGATTAATGAAAAATGATTAACACTTCCATTTTTGAAAGCATTCTTTGTTTACAGAATTTTTTCACACCTGCCTAAAACTTTTGCAGAGTACTGTATATATATATATATATTCACGCCATTCGTAGTCTGAATCACAATCTGATTGTATGGGTGGTTATCTACCAGGTAATGCTTGTGGTTGGTCAGCAAGTCGGCTAACATCCGCCACGTGCCCTCTTTCAGTTGCGAGAAGCAGATCATAGAATGGTTGAAATAGTTTACTGTCAAATAATGCAAAGAGTACGCGACACGTGTTTCGCCCTAATTCTGGGCTCATCAGGCGTACACACTCACTGCACTCCCTTACGGGAATCGAACCTCGGACGTCAGCGCTAGAGGCGAAGCCCCTAAAATTGCGCCACGGCATGTGGTTCGTTCATTTGTCAGCATGTAGATTGGGGTAATTACATTCACGGCATTCGTAGTCTGAATCACAATCTGATTGTATGGATGGTTACCTACCAGGTAACGCTTGTGGTTGGTCAGCAAGTCGGCTAACATCCGCCATGTGCCCTCTTTCAGTTGCGAGAAGCAGATCATAGAATGGTTGAAATAGTTTACTATCAAATAATGCAAAGAGTACGCGACACGTGTTTCGCCCAGACTACGAATGCCGTGAATGTAATTACCCCGATCTACATGCTGTCAAATGAACGAACCACACGCCGTGGCGCAACGTTAGGGGCTTCGCCTCTAGCGCTGACGTCCGAGGTTCGATTCCCGTAAGGGAGTGCAGTGAGTGTGTACGCCTGATGAGCCCAGAATTAGGGCAAAACACATGTCGTGTACTCTTTGCATTATTTGACAGTAAACTATTTCAACCATATTATATATATATATATATATATATATATATATATATATATATATATATATATATATATATATATACATAAATTCTCGACCCATGAGGGCAGAGACCTTTCTACCCCTTTATCACTTCTGTACTAAGCCAACATCCTCCAGTAAATTTCAAAAGTGTGCAATCTAGCAAAAGAGTGTCCATATTCATTTGACCATGGCATAAAGCAGACTAACGCTAATTGTGTTCAAACTACCCATAAGCCTTCACGAACATGAATTGGGCTAGATCCTATCCGTTGTACGACCCTGTGATACCCATCTACAGTCTAGAGAAGTCTTATCAGAAGTGGTCTTCATGAAAGTGTTGTGAACCAAAAAGACATTCATCTGAGGACGAAATACCCCCCAAATGACTCACCTAAATACAAAAACACAATGACAGTACTGCAGAAAAATGGCAGGAAGTGCTTTAGACCGCAGAAGTATACTTTGAAATTTTTGCCTTTAACACAAAGTAGTTTATCTGCCAAAGGGCTGGAGAAAAGTACATGGATGAACATCTGCAGGAAACAGTGAAGCACAGTGTATGTTCCCTGTAGGTTTGGGGCTGCAATGGAGTTGGGAATTTAATTAAAATTGATGACCCCCCCCACCACACACACACTCTACTGAGAGGTATAGGCAGATTCTTATCCATCATGCAACACCATCAAGGAGGTGCCTAGTTGGTCTCATCTTCTTTCTGCATCATGCCAGTCACCCTAAACATGGCTAAAATCATAAAAAGGAGGACCAAGGAATCTTAGCATGGCTACCACAGTGCCCTGATCTCAGCATCACTGGACAGCCTGGGATTACAAGTTAGCCAAGTCTATAGTGGAGTAACCAACTACGCGAGGCCATTCAGTAACACTATGACAGTGGACCTAAGGGAAGGAAATGGGTGGGCACGCTAATATTGCTTTTTGTTTTATTTACTTCACTTTGTTGGAAGTTTATTGTTTAATAAAAAAACTATCCATACCATTATCTTGAGAAGAGCTCTCAGTTTACGGCATATTTTCACAAGTGCCTAAGAGTTTTGCACATCTTTACCATAGTAACTGAAGTTTATTTCTACTCATCTTATACCTGCATTATCCAAATAAAATTCATAGGGCGCTGCAGCCTATACTGGCAGCATTTGGTGCAAGGCCCTCACATGCACATCTCTCAAATTTAGAATCACCAACTGACTTTATCTGCTTGTCTTTGGGGTTTTGGGAAAAAAAAAACAGATGTCACTGGAGGACATCTCAGACAGACACGGGAACAACACAGTAACTTTACAGACAGCAAACCCAGGGTGCAGGATCAGTCAGGCAGCAGTGCTAACTACTGCTCCAATGCTAGAGATGGGCTTGAATAGCTCCGCTTTTTTTATCAAAGGTGGACGTTATAGCTAAAACGTACAACAAAAAAAATACCATAGGACAGGCAATGCTAAATTCATGGTGCTGCTTCTTGGCTGAAATCTTCTTTCTCCCCAAGGAGCATTGCTCAGTTTTTCAAAGTAAAGCACTTACAACAAAAATGTTAGTAGTGAGAAAGTCTGCTTGAGAAATCTTTGCAATCTCTGCAGCAAGGACTTGGCAAAAACATTTTCTCATCATTTTATCTCAGCACCTTTGTTTGCCAATAAATGATGACTGGCATAGGCCGATGAATCAGGCTAAGAAAAGTCCACTATTTGGTCATGCCATCTGCTAAACAGAGGAATAAAATCACTAAAGAAATATAACTAAGATACAAATCTAACACTTGAATATGCCACCTGGTGTGTCAAAACACTAAATGCTACAGTAAAATGATGAAAGTGAGCACTAAAGGGATACAATAAGAGTAGAAAGAAACGCCAAAGATTCTTAAAACTTGTTAGGAAGAACAAGAGAATGTTTTTTATGCAACTTTGATTATATTTCTAGAACAGGTTTCTGTCAATGTATTGCCTGCACTATTCTCAAAACTGTGAATATTTACAATGCCCCTAATCTTTACACCTACATTGACCAAGTACCACCTATTTGCATTTAAATACTATAAGTACCAGACTGGACTGACTGGCATTCTTAATGGACGGTGGGCAAGAATGGAGGTAAAACCCAGCCAATATGGCCAATTGTTTCTGTTATAGTCAGGATAATCAGAAAATGGACAGATCAGGGATGAGAGGATCTGCTGACCTGCCTATGCCCAAATCTGGATACCCACAGGGTTACCTGGAAATTGTAGTACAGAAGGAGACGGTCCTTGGTTGATGAGGGTTTTCTTTTGGGGTTGGGGAGAGTGGACCACCATATTTCAGAGAGCTTCCATACAACCCAGAAGTGCTTCCAGCATGCAATGATGGTGATGATCAGGCATCCACAAATTTTTGTGGGTTTAGAATAAACATATTATTAAAACATATATTTTTCACAAGTTGGCAGAGTCTTTTGATTTGAAAGTAATGTTCAGGAAAGCAGTAAGGCACATAAAACTAATAATTCATGACAAGTTGTAATTGAGCATGACAGACATGCTGTATATTACTTTGGACTTTAACCTATTATAGAACTTTGCTCAAATAAAGTACTTCTGCAATAGGTTGAGCAACTGTGTTTCACAGAAAAGCAATGACGGAAAAGGATGTGCTGTTACAAAGTGCTTGGCAAGAAATTCTAGAACTGAAAGGAGATGTTGCGATGCAAGTGCCAGTTCCCTAATGTCCCATAAAAAGTCTCATCTTCAAATGTGATGAAGCATAAAAGACACATTCTGTCCAGGCCAGGTACAGTATAATATATATACAGTGCATCCGGAATGTATTCACAGCGCATCACTTTCTCCACATTTTGTTATGTTACAGCCTTATTTCAAAATGGATTAAATTCATTTTTTTCCTCAGAATTCTACACACAACACCCCATAATGACAACGTGAAAAAAGTTTACTTGAGGTTTTTGCAAATTTATTAAAAATAAAAAAATTGAGAAAGCACATGTATTCACAGCCTTTGCCGTGAAGCTCGAAATTGAGCTCAGGTGCATCCTGTTTCCCCTGATCATCCTTGAGATGTTTCTGCAGCTTCATTGGAGTCCACCTGTGGTAAATTCAGTTGGTTGGACATGATTTATAAAGGCACACACCTGTCTATATAAGGTCCCACAGCTGACAGTTCATGTCAGAGTACAAACCAAGCATGAAGTCAAAGGAACTGTCTGTAGACCTCCGAGACAGGATTGTCTCGAGGCACAAATCTGGTGAAGGTTACAGAAATATTTCTGCTGCTTTGAAGGTCCCAATGAGCACAGTGGCCTCCATCATCCGTAAGTGGAAGAAGTTCAAAACCACCAGGACTCTTCCTTGAGCTGACCAGCCATCTAAACTGAGCGATCGGGGAGAAAGGCCTTAGTCAGGGAGGTGACCAAGAACCCGATGGTCACTCTGTCAGAGCTCCAGAGGTCCTCTGTGGAGAGAGGAGAACCTTCCAGAAGGACAACCATCTCTGCAGCAATCCACCAATCAGGCCTGTATGGTAGAGTGGCCAGACAGAAGCCATTCCTTAGTAAAAGACACATGGCAGCCCACCTGGAGTTTGCCAAAAGGCACCTGAAGGACTCTCAGACCATGAGAAAGAAAATTCTTTGGTCTGATGATACAAAGATTGAACTCTTTGGTGTGAATGCCAGGCATCACGATTGGAGGAAACCTGGCACCATCCCTACAGTGAAGCATGGTGGTGGTAGCATCATGCTGTGGGGATGTTTTTCAGCGGCTGGGACTGGGAGACTAGTCAGGATAAAGGGAAAGATGACTGCAGCAATGTACAGAGACATCCTGGATGAAAAGCTGCTCCAGAGCGCTCTTGACCTCAGACTGGGGTGACGGTTCATCTTTCAGCAGGACAACGACCCTAAGCACACAGCCAAGATATCAAAGGAGTGGCTTCAGGACAACTCTGTGAATGTCCTTGAGTGGCCCAGCCAGAGCCCAGACTTGAATCCGATTGAACATCTCTGGAGAGATCTTAAAATGGTTGTGCACCGACGCTTCCCATCCAACCTGATGGAGCTTGAGAGGTGCTGCGAAGAGGAATGGGCGAAACTGGCCAAGGATAGATGTGCCAAGCTTGTGGCATCATATTCAAAAAGACTTGAGGCTGGAATTGCTGCCAAAGGTGCATCGACAAAGTATTGAGCAAAGGCTGTGAATACTTATGTACATGGGATTTCTCAGTTTTTTTATTTTTAATAAATTTGCAAAAACCTCAAGTAAACATTTTTCACGTTGTCATTATGGAGTGTTGTGTGCAGACTTCTGAGGAATGAATTTAATCCATTTTGGAATAAGGCTGTAACATAACAAAAGGTGGAAAAAGTGATGCACTCTGAATGCTTTCCAGATGCACTGTATATACACACACACACACACACACACACTGTATGTACTGCTCAAAAAATTAATGGAACACTTAATCTTCACGGAAAGCCTAAGCCTTTGTGAATCAACTTCAGCTACTTTGATACAAATGAAAGTGACAACAGGTACACTGGGGTGGCAAAAGCAAAACAACTTCCCAAAAAGGGAATGGTTCTGCAGGTAGTGGCCACAGACAACTTGCTCTCTCCTCATCATTTCTGACCGATTCTTCTTTAGCTTTGCATTTTGCTGGTGTCATTGTCACTACTGGTAGCATGAGGCGGTACCTGCAGCCATATCTGCCATCGCAAGAAAGTTTCTCCAAGCACAATCGAAAAGATCATGGAGAAGGGGCGTTACATGAGTAGAGCTGGGGGACGTACGGGCCAGTCAGTGGCATCAATGTCGTTACACCTTACATTAATCCACTGCTTACACACTATGGCTACACGAAGCTAGGCATTTTCCAGCAACAGGAGGAATCCAGGGCCCACTGCACCAGTGTAAGGACTGAGGATTTCACATTGGTACTTAACAGCAGTCAGGGTACTGTTGCCTAGCATGTGGAGGTCTGTGAGAACTTGTACGATATGCCTTCCCAGACTGCCAAGGCTGTCAAATAAATGAACCACATGCCGTGGCGCAGCGTAAAGGGGCTTTGCCTCTGACGCTGACGTCCGAGGTTTGATCCTCGCGAGGTGATGCAGTGGAGTGTGTACTCCTGATGAGCCCAAATAAGGGCGAAAAACACGTGTCGCATACTCTTTCCATTATTTGTCAGTAAAACTATATAACATACATATACACATACATACATATACAGTATATATATATATATATACAGTATATATATATATATATATATATATACATACACAGTATATATATATACAGTATATATATATATATATATATATATATATATATATATATATATATATATATATATATACACACACACACATACACACACACATATGTGACGTTCAAAAAGTTTCCATACTTTAACTGTATTTATTAAGAATTTCAAAAACAAATTACATAACTTTTCTACATAGTCACCTTCCTTTGCGATACAATTTTCCCAGTTCATACCAACTTTTTAAGCATCCATTAGCACTCTGCATAATCACACTAGTACGGCCATTTTCGAACATTTCAATCCACTTATAGACAACTCTACGAGAGAGAACTGTATCCTCATAGTAAGCACACATTCGGAGATGAATTTGCTGCCCACAAAAACCATATGACAGAACGCTGCTCCTGTTTGGTGTAATTTATAAGTTTCACAGCCATCTTTACCACAGGGTGACAACTCTTATACTAAACTGCAAGGGCAGCCGGCTTGCCAGACAGAACTAGTCACGTGACACTCTCAGACACGACCAATTACTACTTCTCCGGCCTTCACCGTTTCAACTGAAAATATAAAAGTGTGGAAATTTTCTGAATGTCCCTCGTATATATACACATAAAACGTTGAAAGAAAATACATAACAAATGATTTCCTTCACAGTAAGACATAAAACTCAGTTAAAACAAATGCAAGAAAACAGTAACATGACTATTAATACCCACAGAGAACACTGTGAAGTAAATTTATATGCAGCTTTCATATTTTCAGTTTCCACTAAAAATAACTAATGGCGATTACTAAATAAAACCCCCCACATATTCTTGTTTAAAGAAACATTTTACATTCAATGCATCTTTGCCTGGTGTCCTTATTCAAAACATTGCTTTTAAACTGCTAAGAGAAGTGACATCTCACCTTGTAATGTCATAGACTAAAAGTGCACCTGCTGCTCCTCGATAGTAACTTCTTGTAACAGACCTGGGAAAACAAGAAATAAAAGAAAAATGTCTAGCTGTATGTATGGATATATCAATCCCAATGTTGAAAAGGGGGAAAAAAAAAAAGTCAGAAAAAAATGATTATACATGTCATATCTTCCATTAATCTACTTAATTTGGACAGAACCCAAATGCGAACATGTCATGTGTAACTGGCTGTGCCTTGCAGTGGCTCCACTCCAAGGTCCTCCTCACCTTTCTGAGTATACACAAGCCTATCCTATTAATGACTATCCACAGGCCCTGACCAAACATAATCTTAATTCATTCATGCACTACCCACAGTCCTTGACCAGGAGTGCAAATAAGAACACAGATGATCCAATAAGCTGACAGTTCTGTCTATACCTGCAGATCCTGGTTTGTCACCTGCTTCTTCAATAAAAAGTGGAGAATTCTGGTGAAGCTATATTTGTGATTAGTATATAGCAGGGGTCTCCAACTGTTTTTCCCCTGAGAGCCACTTTTACAAAATGAAAATGGCCGAGAGCTACTCATGTTTTCTAACGTTTATTCTCATAGCTTATTTCAACCCAAACAAACTGAATAGGCTTGTTTTGCCTGAACATTTACAAAATGTTGGTGTCCACAACTCACATTTTGCATTAAAACATCACAGAAAATATTTAGTTCACCTGCAAGTGCATTTTGTATGCCTGTATGAATTTTCTAGTGTATCTCACGCTATTGAATTAAAACATCAATGCTGTCAAAACAAAATAATGCAATTCCAAATACACAGATATGACTTATTCATTTGTCATTTTGTTTCACTTTATTCACATGTCCAGTTGCATGTGTGATGTGTTTTTTAGTTAGTGAGATGACTGGCACTGCATGGACTCAACAAGAGAGGCAGGTGTTTGGTGGAGTGGAGCTACTGAGGTTCACTCTTCTGGAGTCATTTAAACATTCGCCTGTCAGTCTTGTTCTGAACTTTGACTTCATGACATTCATCTCAGACTCACAGAGGTAAGGAGACCCAAACAAAGCAGACATTTGCAGAGCTGCTTGGTGAAGATTCTTATAGTTATCTGGCTCTACTAAGCTCCAGAAATGCTGAGAATGCTGTTGAGACTTTAACTGCACATTATTTTGAAAGTTTACTAATATATAATAATATATAAAATCCAATGTCCGTCTATCTGTCCACTTCACGAGAGAAATACTTTAACGGATTTAGATCGTTTTTTTTTTTTTTATATAATTTGCTTGAACATTCCAGTTGAATTTGCAACATCTCTCATTTCGCTATGTATCATAGTTTACTCGCGGTAACGATTTATTAGCAAGAATCCGAGAGAGACACAGCAGGCCGAAGGGAGGGGCCTTCCTCACTCACTCGCCAGCTTCAGGGCGTGTTCCTTACCCCCACTTAGCTAGCAATATTTAAAATAAAATGTTACTTAGGTCTTGATGAGTCTTGAGTCTGGATATTCTCTTAAGTGTATACCATATTGAAAAGATAGATTGCAATTCAGATTGTGGATCGTGATTTTGTGTTAAAAGGATCGTGAAATGATTTTTTGGAAAGATCGCCCACCCCTAATTTGACTAATCAAGTTTTCAGATTTATGTAGGATTCATTAACCCTTTGGTGAGCTACCGGTAGCTCACGAGCGACGTGTTGGAGACCCCTGGTATATAGCATACATACGGTATGTGTGCTTGATGTTGTAGATGGCTTGTCTTTACGTCCATCTACAAAAACCTAATAGTAAAAGCAAAATTACATAGGGAATTGTAATTTATATATCAACAGCAGTGTTTCCTGCGCAGGAAATTAAACCATGAACCACTGCTACTACAAAACTATATAAATGATGAAAATCCATAACCATTTCCCTGACTGTGCTAAACACTTTTCAAAATGCATGCCAAAAATGCACATGCACAGATGGCCTTCTGGTTCCTAAACAGATTATCTCTGCTCTTATACAGTTTGCTTTCACTTTAAACAATAAACAAGCAGTCAGGTGATGCTGGCACTGGTATTCTTATTTCTTCAGAGACATATGGCTACAAATTGAAAAGAGTCCCTTAAAATATTTTATGAAGAACAGAAAGGCAACCAAGCATTTAAAGGTATCATAAACACAGAGCAAAAATTTTATATAATTAACTAAATAGCCTATGTGGAAAATAACTTTTGTACAGGTAACGCTCACACATTATTTAAATGTGCCTAATATTTATACATTATCTTGTGCGCTGCATGATTATTTGGCCGCTAACTTGATAACCAGAATTTCTTGCGATTCACTTACCATAATAAACTGGAAAGTCAAGCAAAATGACACCTTTAATTTGGCTAACTAAAAAGATTACAATATGCAGACTTTCGAAGCAACTCAGGCCCCTTCTTTTGCCTGAAAAAAGAGGCCTGAGTTGCCCTTGCATATTGTAATCTTTTTAGTTAGCCCATTTTGCTTGACTTCTCACTACATTCATAATGGCTAATATGGTACAACACCCTACTACTATAATAAACTGGCTAAGCTATATATTTATTATCGTGCTGACCCCTATATCAAATGGTTTGTTCGACTAACTTATCTTTTTAATAATGTGGGAATACTGAAGTCCCCTGACACAACCTTCATATTCGTCGTCGTCATCTCGTTGTCATTTTCCCACATCAGCCTTATACATTATAGGATTACAGCCAGAAAGTCATTAATAGGGTAGCACAATGACAAAGATTGACATCCAATTAAATAAATACAAAGGTAAATCAAAAAGAAAATGCAATTTGAAAAGAACAGATTAACCACAACAGAGAGAAGCTGACAAAATATGCTTATAATGACTTGAACATGAACAGCACAGAGCTTTGCTATTAGTCTTGTTGAAGCCAAGGGCAAATGAACACGTACACGCCGCTGTGGGATTGCACCACTGTAGTACAGTGAGACAAAGTGAGATTTCTTGGGAAAGAGGGAGTGAAACCTGCTGAAATTAACCAAAGGATGCGGGCTTGTGCAGATTAATAAACTGTTTGTGTACCCCACTTCATCAAGCACTATGGTAAGTGCAGATCCATAGCTGATATCCAAATGGGCAGCAACGGTGGACAACGTAATCTGTCAGCCTTCTCTGATGAAGGCATTCGCAATGTCAATATGGGTTTTTCTGTGTGAAATTGATGCCCTACCAGACTGAAATTTGTCAGTTACACTTGTTCTTCCCACTCTAAACCTTTCTAGCCATTCATACACTTTTTGGCGGAGTGGTGGCTCCGAGGCTAGGGATCTGCACTGGCAATCAGAAGGTTGCCACTCCGAATCCCGTAAATGCCAAAAGAGGACTCTGCTCTGTTGCGCCCTTGAGCAAGGCCCTTAACCTGCAATTGCTGAGCGCTTTGAGTAGTGAGAAAAGCGCTATATAAAATTAAAGAATTATTTTTGTTGAGTCATGGCTGTTTTCACTTCCACACTGAGCTATCGACCTTCAGTCAACTTCAGCATGTTTCACACCCTCAATGCTGCAAACCCGCAGCACAGCATCCATTTTCATTGGACCTTGGCTTTAACTAGACTAACAGTGTTCGAACTACTCATAAGGCATCATGAACGTGTTGTGCCACGTCAGCTTCTGTCCTTGGCGGTTACTGTGTAATTTTCAAATTGTCTTCACTTTCTAATTTACCCTCGTACTTTCAAGAAGGACTAACATTTTTTTTTTTACTGTGTATTGACTTATAGGTAATTAAATTAGTTTCTTGTTCAGATAACAATATGTGGTGGGGTTTACAGAGGCTCCTTCAGTAGCTACAACTGTACTTTAAATGTTAAGGCTATATTTATAGTATATTAAGCATGGTCATAATAAGAAATAAAAAAAAAAAATACTATGACAACAGTATTTTATTAAACTAGCAGCTGAGCTTACTTCGCCTCAGCTTTCAAGTATGTGGCACATGTGTTTTCATTTAAAAAAAAAATTAAAAAACATAAAATTAAAACTTAAGCTTGCAAACCTTACCACATGAAAAAAATGAATCTCTTAAATCCCATCCATCCATTTTCCAACCCGCTGAATCCGAACACAGGGTCACGGGGGTCTGCTGGAGCCAATCCCAGCCAACACAGGGCACAAGGCAGGAACCAATCCCGGGCAGGGTGCCAACCCACCGCAGGACACACACAAACACACCCACACACCAAGCACACACTAGGGCCAATTTAGAATCACCAATCCACCTAACCTGCATGTCTTTGGACTGTGGGAGGAAACCGGAGCACCCGGAGAAAACCCACGCAGACACGGGGAGAACATGCAAACTCCACGCAGGGAGGACCCGGGAATCGAACCCAGGTCCCCAGGTGTCCCAACTGCGAGGCAGTAGTGCTACCCACTGCACCACCGTGCCGCCCAGAATCTCTTAAATATGCAGTTAAATTTAGCTATGTTATTACTCAGTTTTTTTGTGTATTTGGAGAACATTGAAGAATGTGAAGAGACATGAGTTAATAAAATAAATAAATAAATAATTGTCATAAGCACAAGAAAACATCCTGCACGCACAAGATTTTTTTTTTGCGCCCAATGGTAAATTTTCACATGCTCATGACATTTTACGGTTTCTCGTGTGCAGGAGAGACCATCTCACGCTCACAAGATATAAGAAGTCCCTTTAGGGACTCTGTTAATTTCAATCTTTATTTATTTATTGCTATTTATTATTGGTAACATTTTCAATTATTTGTTGTTCATTATTAATGTCATTAAAAATTCATTGGTACAGTTGAATTTTCAGTGGTTTTTTTTTTTGTTTTTTTTTTTACATTATCCTGATTACTAAAATGCAAAATAGTAATAGATAGATACTTCATTAATCCCAAGGGGAAATTCACAATAATAATCATAATCATTAAAATAATAATAATAATTAAATAATGATAATAATAATAATCATTAAAATCAATTCACTCCCAAAAATGGTAATGGTAAACACCAAAACAAAATGGAAATGGTCATGTGACCAAAAAAGCGACACTTTCAAGGGGGGGTCTCTGCTGCTATATCAGATTTATCTGGGAAACACTAAACAGGAAATATTTCTGTAGTGTTTTGTATAGCTTGTCAGCTCTGAATCAACATACTTGAGTGTTAAAACAGAATAAAAGAACACTAAGCATTAGGTTCAAGAGCAGGAATGACTTCCGGCTTTACAGCCACATTAAAACCAGTGTTAACCAATGCCTGCTGCACTAAACTCTCACCGGAAACGTTCCTGACCAGCTGTATCCCAGATCTGAAGTTTCACCGTCTTGCCACCAACATTGACGACTTTGGAACCAAACTCTACACCAATTGTGTGATTTGAGTCTTGCTTAACTGTGGAGAAAATAAATAAATAAATAAATAAATAAATAAATAAATAGGTCAAGAGTCTGACTGACTGCTGACAACATCTGAAAGGAAAAGGACTAAAAGAAGGTCAGAGGCTTTTAAACAATAATGAAGCAACGATAGACATTTACAAAATCAATACAGAACAACCACAAAATTAACATTAACAAAGGCATATGAACACAGTCCTTAAAAAGGCTATAAGCATTTGGGTTACTTGTTTGCTATGTAGGCTATTGAACAGGTAAACAATATTTTCTTTATTAACTACAGGCTTTTGCAGCTATGCCAACAGTTTTATAATCTCATTCTAGTTCAAGGTTCTACTGCTTATGAATAGCAATCAGAAAAAGTCGGCTGAGTCATAAGAAAGTGTCTTCTTTTAAGCATCCACAATGGTCTCTTACTAGATGTACTAATGGGGGGGGGGTGGGGGGGTGGGGTTACAGTATTAAGAATGACATAAATCCAATTCAGGGTCACATTGGGCCTATCCTGGCATCACCAGACACAAGGCAAGAGCCAACTTAAAATTGACTTGTGGTCCTCAATACAAAACAGACCTAGTTCGGAATCGGACATTAACCTAAAATTTATATTTTTGGTTCACAAGAGGAAAACCCCCAGACAGTGAGTGGGTGCAGGACACTTGAATCTGTAAGGCAGCAGTGCATTTCTGTGATGCCCAGATAACAAACAGCTGCTGAGTATTAAGTCACATATCAAAGATCATTTGGTAGATAAACTTTATAAATCCCATGGTAACTTATTTCAGATATTACCAATGCATTTATATATAGAGTTGCTTCTACATTTTTTTAAATATTTACACACCATTTCTTTCACATCGGATAATGTGCTCTAAGAAAGATTGATTTATCTATAAATGAATGGACTACATTCCATTAAATTTCTTAAAATTTATTGTGTCTAACTTGGGTTAAAATGAATTGTATAATTTAGCAATATATATTACTAGAAATCTATCATTATTCAAATTCCTAAGGTATGCAGACTTTTTAAAGCATGCAAAATATATGTGTCTTCATGGACATGATGTCAGAGGCTAATTTTAAAGTTGACTGGCTGAAGGTGAATGGCTGCCCCAGAATAAAAGCCTTGAATTGGTTCCTGGAACAAAAGAAAACAACCATCTCAGATAATAAGATTAGACAGAACTTTATTTGCCCCTCGGGGAAAATGTATCTTTTTATAGAAGCCCAGAAATTAGCCAGAGAGCCACCACTCTGCCCATGGAGCCACCACTTGGCAGTTACAGTCACAGTGAGGTGCTACACAGAAGACATGGGTTCAATGGCACTCCAGCTGTGGTGGATGTTTTCTTACCTGGCTAGATAGCCATTATAAGGGAAGGACACGGATGGACCGGGTTGGTTAGTGGTACCTTTCCTGGTTGGGAGGTCAATATGAGGGAAGGACAAAGCGCAACTGCTTCCTAAGGTTTTGTGCTCCCCCAGTACACCAGGTGGCAGTGTCCAGGCAGAGCTGCTATTCCCCATTACTGAGAGGTTCCACCAGACCCAGAAGTTTTTCCAGATGGCACTCCTGTTGTACCAGAAGTACTCCAGGATTTGTATTGAAAAGCAAACGCTCTGCCTCATCTAGCAGTCCACGTTGGGAGGAGGTGGACAAGGCTTGCTTGGAGGAGAACGGAGATGTAAAAGAAAAAGGAAAGAAAACAGAACTGTGACTGATTTATTCAGTGATAAAAACCTGTATTTTGTTCTGCATAAAAACCTCTTTCTTTGAACCAGTAACTGTGTGGTTTGGTTGTGTCGGGCGTTTGGGGTGCAGGTGTGCCCTCTAAAAGGCGTACTGCTGTTGGTATAAAGGGAGCCCAAGTCGCATTTCTTGACCCACTGTGTGTCAGAGAGAGAGAATGTGCAGCATTGTTCATACTGGCACTCAGTTTTGTCTTTATTCTCTCCTCTACTATGACCTCCAGGGGGTCCAGAGTGCATCCCATAACTGAGCCTCTCCTGAAGTGATGTTACCAGCCCAGCAACTCAACAGTGTAGAAAACTGCACTGGCCATCTCAGAGTTGTAAAAGATATGATGGATGTCACCACCCATGGTCTCCTAAGGAAAAACAGCCTGCTCTGCCCTTTCTTATAAAGTTCTACTGTGTTACAAGAACAGTCCAACCTGTTATTAATGTGGACCCCCAAATATTCACCAGTAGATTAAAAACAAAGACTGCTTTGAAACACTGAACAAATTGAGAAAAGGGTCACAATGGATCACAAAAAAACGTACATTTTTGCAAAATCTGTTTTTCTTTAAAGCTTAATCCAATAACATTGTTAAACGTCAGAATTCTAGCCTATTTTTGTCTTCAAAACACATGGCCAGACATTTAGAATAATTACATAAAGACTGGATTTTATTTTTATCAAATTTAGATCAAAAAAACTACATTTAACATTTTAATGTAAACTAAACTAAGATGACTACTAGTGATGCTCCAATTCGAGTGACCTTCAAATGTCTCAGCTGGAGATCAGCAAAATGCCAATCTCAAAAAAATGTGTATTTTTTAGGCTCTTTTTCCCCAATTTTATTTGAAGAAAATAACATTCTAATATATAAGTCTAACTTATATAACAATCCATGCAATCAAGCTGAACTTAAACCAGAACTCAACCTCCCCCCGAAAGAAAGAGAGAAGAGCGAATAGCAAGAGCAAATCTTTAAAAACAACAAAGAAGGGAGAACGTCATTTTCCCCCAATATAATAATATAGATTAGATCTTGCCATATTTTTAAAAAGTTTTGAACTGATCCTTTAAGCGAGAATATGACTTTTTCCAATTTCAAGTAGTACAGAACATCAGTCATCCACTGACTTATAACAGGTGGCCTGGGATTCTTCCAGTTGAACAAGATAAGCAGGGTTCCCACTCTTTTTAAGGAATCATTTTCCAGGACATTTCCAGGAGCTTTTTCCGGAAATTCATGACAGGATCTGGTCATACAGTCATACACTTTAGTCGCAGGCTTAACGCCATTTTAATTTCTCTTTGATTATGCAGGGACTTAGTGTCACCGATATGCTAAATTACATAAAGGCAACACCAATTAATGCACTGATGTATAATGGAGTTGTTTGACCTCTTTTTGTTACACACTGTTTTAAACTGCAAAACTCTTTTAAAGAAATAAATGCCTCTTGGATTGTGGAAAACTATCCAAACACTGACATATACTGAGCAATTCCATAATGTTCAGTATAGAGCTGTTGATCACACCATCAAATAGGCTACCATAGTGACCTAATTTCAGTAAAAGTTACTTGCATATTACATATTATGTCATTGTTTGTATCAAATAAATTTATGTACAATGTTTGTATTAAACAAAACTGCATAAAGCCAATTTATTGCCTATATCATGTGTATGATGCCTATAACACTAATATATGCAACAATTGGCACGTGACAAAACAAAGTCAGAGTTAACTTTCAACTGGTAGCTTTGCTGGGAATACAGCAGCTGTAGAATTTGAATAAGTCAACGACAAAGATTATAATAAAGAACTTATCTTTGTGGGAAAAGAAGCAAAATACATCCATTTTAAATCATGATAGCCTTGCCATCAATTCCTGAGTTGAAAACTTGGTTAAACTAGAAAGAATACTAGGAACAAAGGATAAGAGCCTGAACTCCAGTATATTGGAAAAAAAAAAACAATCTATAAGTCACTGTAGTGTAACCTATGAAAAAGGCATCTGGTGTAGGCCTAGGTTTAGAAACAATGCTGGTGTTGCTCCTTGAGGTCTGAAAAAACTGCATCCAGACCGATGACCTCTTTCTTTTTTTCAGCAACACTTTTACGATAGGCATTAGATTTTGTGAGCAGTGTAAAGTCCTGTTTTCTCTCAGCCTTCTCTGCCATTGCATCTCCTTCTTCTTGCATTGCCTCAATGCTAGTGATTATTTTCTGTCTCTTTGCTGCCACTTTTGTGATTTCAGAGCGGAGCTCTTCTCTTTGCTTGTCATTTTCAGTTTCCTTTATCTTCTTTTTTTCATCATCAAGGTATTGGACATATCGCATCCTGGCATTTCTGCAATGCTGCAAGAGGGGCTTTGGCAATACTCCATCAAATGAGCCACCAGTCAAAGAATCATTTATAAATATAATTGCCTATACATGTCTCAGTAGGTGGAGACATTGCGCAGCAGAGGCCACGACCTAGCTCAGCTGTCATCATATCTAGACTTACGAACAGCAAGCTGTTTCAAACAGAAAAATTAAAAAGGGAAAACAGAAATAAAATTCCAGGACAAGAAAGATTATTTCCAGGACATTTGGCCATTTCGATCAGTTTCCAGGGGCCTCATGTATAAACGGTGCGTACGCACAGAAATGTTGCGTACGAACCTTTCCACGCTCAAATCGCGATGTATAAAACCTAAACTTGGCGTAAAGCCACGCACATTTCCACGGTAACTCACTCCTTGGCGTACGCAATTTCTCCGCTCGGTTTTGCAGACTGGCGGCACCCAGCGTCAAAGCAGTGCTACTGTTCCTGTGTGGTTACTCTTTCTTAGATCCACATCCACGGCGGCGGCTTTGTCAAATAAACTGAAATTAACCGCATATCGTTCATAAATTTAATGCATCTGATTGTAATTAACCTGTAACAATATAATGGTCCACAGAATGGTCAAACTACTGTTCCTGTGTGCTCATCCTTTCTTTCTTAGCTCCACATTCCTGACGCGGCTTTATAAATACACTGAAACTAACTGCATATTGTTTATTAGTGTAATGCATCTGATTGTAATTAACCTGCTGCAATAGAATGGGCCAGGGAATAGCCATAGTATTTCAAATACCAGAACTGCTTTAGCGTTGTTACGCTCACTGCATCTTGTTCTTCTTTTTGCTGTTCCCATTAAGGGTTGCCACTGCGGATCATCTTTTTCCATATTACTCTCACTGCACCACTCAGAGTATTTATATCACTGTATCTGAGTGTGAATCACAGCAGCAGATGATCGGAAAGAGAATTATCGGTATATAGTTTCAAGTACACACTACCTCAACCACGGCAAAAAGCGTCAAAGCCTTTCCTGTACGGCTCTCGCGTTTCAGAAACAGTTTCATCCCAAGAACTATAAATGCACTCAATCACCTCACTGTAAACTTGCACTACAGTTATAATATTGCACAACCTGCGCTACTTTATAAAGCGCGTATGATGACAATATCATTTTTAAGATGAAATGCAGCAAAATATGTTGCTTATAGTATACAGATAAAACTTTAACTTCATTTAAATAATCTGTATTGTTAATAACGGTGCCGCAGCGTATAGCTGGTTCAAGGATAGCTCCTGCCTTGCGCTGTATTCTTGCTGGTGCTGACGCGACACTGGAAGGATAGACGAATACTGTAGAATAATTAAACATGTACTACGAAGATATTTCAATGTTCCTTAAAAGTTTTGAAGAATCGGCGTTCTAAGCTTACAAATGGCTTAACGTCTATTACAGAGCTGATTGTGTGGCGATTGGAGAAAGAAAAGTATGGACAGGAATTGGAGGTTAGTACGTTTGAAAGAGACAGTACTTCTGTAATAAATTATTTCATCGAAGGTCGCACATGGTGCAGCAAGCCTCTTGCGTGAGATATGAACAATCACTGCGCCACCGTGTTCCCATGTTTAATAACATTCTTTCATTCCTATCATCATGAAAATGATATCACGTATACATCTCAGTATTTTAATTATTCAGAGAGCTGTAATATCTCGAATGTAATGCATTCTGTGTCCTGTCGGAGAAAGAGAAAGAACGGAAGCACGTAGTGATTCACACACATAGAGCACATAGAAGATCAAACACAGAAAAAAGCATTTAACATGCTACTTGAGAAACTAGTAAAATAAACGATTTTAAGATGAAGTTTATGATGTTCTACTTTAATGGCAAAATAAACTACGTGATTAAAGTGGAAATTTCGAGATTAAAGTTGACATTTCGTGCTTTTTTCCCACTGTGTGCCTATGTTTTTTGTTTGTACCCTAATAAGCTTTCATATGACACTCAGACGGTGGGCTACGACTCGCCTTTTCACAGCGACTTTGATATGTGATTTCTTTTTTATTTCGGGCACTGTGCGACTTTGTGAATTTGATCTTTCGAGTTTTTCCGACACTCTGTCACTCGATCAGCTTTCTTTTGTTGATTATACCACTGTTTAAACCAACAAATAGTACGTTTTTCCTTTGCCTCCACTTGGTATTCGCTGAAATTCTTATATTTTCCCCTGTGCTTTTCCCATTGTCTTTTCACAGAAGGCTATTTATATTGATTTGCATATTCAAAGAGGCGTAATTCTGGGAGGAGTTGGGGCGGGACAGAAGGCGCGTGCACGTGCGTTACTTTTCACGCAAATCGGGATTTATGTAGTGGAAGAACGTGAAAGTATGCGTGCGCACAGATTCCTGCATCTGGATTTTTCTGTGCGTACGCACAATCCCGCTTTTGTGCTTACGCCATGTTATAGTGTGAGTTCTACGCACGGCGTTATACATGAGGCCCCAGGTCATTTCAATGACTGGAAAATAACCCTCAAAATTTTCAGGTTTTCCAGGACGCGTGGGAACCCTGATAAGTCTACGTGCCAGTAGTGAGGTGTCGGTTCATTACAATCAATTTGCCCTTCACTTTAAGCCCATCTGGGAGCCCACCAAACACAACTGTTAATGGGATAGGAGTGATTGAGAGGCATTCAAAGATTTTTGTCCAGAATGATGTTAATTTGGTGCACACCCAAACCATGTGGCCCAGTGAGGCTGGAGCTCGATTGCAAAGTTCACAGGTTGAACCATGGCCTGGATACATTGTGGACAATTAAGAATTCTGGTAATGAAGTTGCAGTGCTTCAGCAGGTCAAGTATTACAATACTTCAGGAAGTGGGCATGTATTTACACAGCCAGAAGCAGCCTGCAAACCAAAAGCAGCTGGGCTGTGTTTAGGACAGAGAAGATCAAAATATTGGCTTTCACATAAAGAAAGTAGAGTAATAAGATGACTACAATCTGAGGAAAGGCGGACAAATATGTTGATCTTCAAAGGTTCTGTTCAGTACAGAGGCTGATGCTTCAGATTAGAGGAGGAACAGATTATCTTAAAAATACAGCAGTGTATCGATGAATTAAAATGTGCCTTTACTGATGAGGAATAGATAGGCTGTTAGTTCAAGCACCAACTAACGCTCACCAAGCAAATAATTAATAAATAATTAAACATGTTTACACCTGCTAATCAATGGAATTATCTAATCAGCCATGTAGCAGAGAGCAATGCTTAACGGTACAGTTCAGGAACTTCAGTTGATGTTCACATCGAACACCACGATAAAGTAAAAATGTGATTTTAGTGATTTTGTCAGTGGCATGATTGTTAGTGCAAAATGAACTGGATTGATTATTTGTGTAACTGCTGACCTCTTGGAATTTTCGAGAAGTGTCCAGCTGCAGTCAGTACAGTTTTAGGCCTTGGACAGATCTGAGCACTTCAGACACTATGAGGTCCGTAAACTGACATCCCCTTCTGGAGCCATTCCCTTGTTTCGCTGGTGAACTGACGTCTATATTACATGCTCCTCATGACGATTTCAATTCCCTTTAGTTCCTGCACTCAAATGTTCAGCATTTATTAATCTTCTAAACCAGGGGTGGGCAATGTCGTTCCTGGAGGGCCGCAGTGTCTGCAGGTTTTTGTTCCAACCCAGTTTCATTAATGAATAAACAATTATTGCTGATGAAGCCCTTATTGCTTAAGTGACATTTTGATGCTTCATTTTAGTGGTCTCGCTTGTTAAGGTTCTCCACCCTTAATTGCTTATTTCAATCTTAAACAGCTGCATTCATTTTTTAATGGCTCCTTATGAGCAATAAAATGTAAAAGACAAAGCAGCCAGCAGTTCTCCATTCGGCTTGTTTTCATTTACATCTGTGTGTGTGTTCATCATGCACTGTTTGATTTAATAAAACATATAATAGAAAATATGACAGACTGAAAATTATCTGTTTTAGGCTTCATTTGGATGATATACTTGGAAAGGAAAAAATCTACGATATAAGAACTTTACATTGCTTACTAACAAGCCATAAAATTAAATAAGGTGTGAGACTGGCAAGGATTGGTTTCTAATTAAGCAGTTGGGTTGGAATGAAAACCTGGAGCCACTGCGGCTCTCCAGGACCGACATTGCCCAACCCTATAATCTAAACTATCGAGGTCTCTCAGTTCTGCATCCGAAGCAGTTCTTTTGGTGGCATATTGTAGAAACAAACTGAACAAAAAAAATCATAACATTTTGTATTTTATAATATACATTTTCTATCTGCATTTGCCATGTCTCACTCATGAGACTGTACTTTTTAATACGTTAGTTATACGCGGCACTCAACGGAGTAGTGACTCTGTGGCGAAGGATCTACACTGGTAATCAGAAGGCTGACCCCTTATAAAAATGGGAAATGCTAAGGAAGAAGATGAAGAAGAATAAATCAGCTATGATTAACACTACATATTCTTATAGACTCTGAATTGAATAAATCATATGATTTGTGTAAACAGTGAAAATATGCAATACTACGCGCTGGATGTCTAGGAGCTCTTTAGAGTACTGTCTCTGTGTGTCATATCATTAGTGCTGTATTACTGGTGTACAAAATTTTAATATTTATATTAATGATGCATTAATTGTGTGTAATTGGAGTTTATGCTCAAGAGGAATGATATACTCACCCTCAGAAGCACAAGGAGGCATAAAGTAGTCATTTGAGTCGCCCAGCTAAGACCTGCTCTGTTAGACTAGCGATTTTGCATACCCATTATGGATGGCTTGCGACCTTGCAGCAAGTACAAAGAGACGTTTATTACATTAGCGCAACAGTTTATCCCGGTGAAGCTTTTTTTTTATTTATAATAAATATTTTTTTGCACACACGTTCAGTTTGCCACCATTACTATAATAATACATTTAACACAAAAGTGTACCGCTAACAAAGGGGTGGGGGTATGGAAAGTGGGTGGAGACAACAGAGATGCAGCTGACAGGGGCATCATATTACGGGCCTCAGAATGTCTCAGGTTGCTGAATCTATCCGAGGCCTAAAACTGTCCTGACTGCAGCTGGACTCTACTGGAATTTTCCTGCACAAGTCTCTAAAGTTTACTCAGAATGGTGAAAAAAAAGTAAGCAGCAACTCTGAGGAAAGTTGATGAGAGAGGTCGAAGGAGAATAGCCAGATAGGTTCAAGGTGACGCTCTGTACAACTGTGGTGAACAGAAAAGTAGTTGAGAATGCACAGTATGTTGAACCTTGAGGCAGATTGGCTACAATAGCAGAAAATGTCGGGTTCCACTCCTATCAGCTAAGAACACAAAGCTGAGGCTGCAGTGGGCACCGGCTCAATAAATCTGGACAGTCAAAGTCGGGAGAGAAAAAAATAAATAAAACACAGCCTGCTCTAATGAATTTCAAATTCTGCTGAGGCACACAGATGGCAGGGTCAGAATCTGGCACCAATAGCATGAATCTTTGCACCCAACCTTGTGACAACGGCCCAGACTGCTGCTGGTGGTGTAATGGTGTGGGAAATGTTTTCTTGGCACACTTTGGACCTGATAATACCAAATCAGTAATTGCTTGAATGCCACGGCCCATCTGAGTGCTGTTGTTGAACAATTATGTCCCTTCATGGCCACAAGTTATTATTAATGGCTACTTCCAGAATGAAAAGGTGCAATATCCCAAAACAAAAATCATCTCATACTGATGTGATGAACATGACAATGACTTCAGTGTTCTTCAGTGGCCTTCCCAGTCACAGAATCTGAACATGTAGTTAGAACGGGACACTCCCAGCTTATAAATCTGCAGAAACCGCATGATGCAAACATGTCAACATGGAGCGGAATCTCAAAGTAATGGATTCATCATACTGTGGAATCCACGCCATGAAGAACTCTGGCTGTTTTGGGGGCAAAAAATGGCCCTTCCAAGCATTAGTATAGTGGTCCTAAGAATTTATTCAGTGAATCTATAAAGTTGCTAATCCCATCATCTTTTTAGTAAACATATTAGGGACATTTTTTTGGAATTTGGAAAGTAAATAAGACAAGCCATTTTTTGTTTTAGCTTTTTTGGTTAATGCCATATCTTCTTCTTCTTTTGGCTGCTCCCGTTAGGGGTTGCCACAGTGGATCATCTTCTTCTATATCATTCTGTTCTTGTCATCTTGCTCTGTCACACCCATAACCCGCATGTCCTCTCTCACCACATCCATAAACCTTCTCTTAGTCCTTCCTCTTCTCCTCTTGCCAGGCAGCTCTATCCTTATCATCCTTCTCCGAATATACCCAGCATCTCTCCTCTGCACATATCCAAACCAACACAATCTCACCTCTCTGACTTTGTCTCCCAACCGTCCAATCTGAGCTGACCCTCTAATGTCCTCATTTCTAATCCTGTCCATCCTCATCACACTCAATGCAAATCTTAACAATTTTAACTCTGCTACCTCTAGCTCTGTCTCCTGCTTTCTGGTCAGTGCCACCGTCTCCAGCCCATATAACATAGCTGGTCTCACTACCGTCCTGTAGACCTTCCCTTTCACTCTTGCTGATACCCGTCTGTCACAAATTACTCCTGACACTCTTCTCCACCCATTCCACTCTGCCTGCACTCTCTTTTTCACCTCTCTTCCAAAATCCCCATTACTCTGTAGTGTTGATCCCAAGTATTTAAACTCCTCCACCTTCGCCAACTCTACTTCCTGCATCCTCACCATTCCACTGACCTCCTTCTCATTCACACACATGTCTTGTTTGTAGTGATCTTCATTCCTCTCCTGTCTAGAGCATATCTCCACCTCTCCAGGGTCTCCTCAACCTGCTCCCTACTCTCGCTACAGATCACAATGTCATTGGCAAACATCATAGTCCACGGAGACTCCTGTCTAATCTCGTCTGTCAACCTGTCCATCACCATTGCAATTAAGAAAGGGCTCAGAGCCGATCCCTCATGTAATCCCACCTCCATCACTCCAACTTCAGACCTCAGCACAGTCACACTCCCCTCGTACATATCCTGTACAACTCTTACATACTTCTCTGCCACTCCCGACCTCCTCATACAATACCACCGCTCCTCTTGAGGCCCCCTGTCATATGCTTTCTCCAGGTCCACAAATACGCAATGCAGCTCCTTCTGGCCTTCTCTAAACTTCTCCATCAACACCCTCAGAGCAAACATCACATCTGTGGTGATCTTTCTTGGCATGAAACCACAATGCTGCTCACTAATCATCACCTCACTTGTTAACCGAGCTTCCACTACTCTTTCCCATAACTTCTTGGTTAGTTCCATACGCACGGTGTATATTAGATGCACATTTATTACGGTTAAATTTTTACATACATCTTTCATTAGTAAAAAGTATTTATTTTTAGTGATTTTATTTTAGTTAAACATTTTCAATAATAGATAGTTTAGATAAATAGAACTTTACTTCTCCATGGGGAAAACTTGGCTTTTTCCAGAAGCTGATTAAACAAATAAATAAAAAGATAAATACCTATATATACACACACAAGAATGACTACAAAAGTTAAATTAAAATTAAATAAAAATAAATAAATAAACAAAAACTGCAACTAAAACCAAGACTATAGGAAAGACTATTTGTTACAATGGAAAATATTTTGAAAAAAAGGGCTTTAGTACAGGAAACATTTCCAAGAATGGAGGAAGAACTGAGACAAGTGTACTGCATCTCAAAGGGAGTATTTGACTATAACGTAATGGCAGTAAGTTGTATAATAAAGTTTCTTTTTATGTATTATTATTACACAACATTCATCAAATCAGATCAACAGAACAGCCCACCTCTTGGAGACATCACTTCCAATTCTTGTCCTGTCAAGTCTGCCTCCTGAAGATGTCACCTCCATTTCTGGTCCCACTGCACCCACCTCTTCCTGTCAATTGACTATAGAATGGCCATGTGTTCACGTTGTACTTCAGTTCTGTTTTGGACTTGCATCTGTAAGACCTCGTATATTGATTGCTCAAATATATCTTGATTACCAAGTATACCGGGTGGCTACCCCAAACCTTTTTGTTGTGTTTGTTCTGCTTATTTTACACCACACAGCATTGGTCAAAAACTCTTAACTGACAACTAGTGTTGATCAATAAATTTTGCCAAAGAGTTTTTTGCAGTGAAAATGTGTTTCTTTTCCTCTGTGCCCTATGATGATTTCTGAGGCCAACATGACATCATAGAGTTGTAGCAGCCAGGTGCAGAACTTTCACACCAGCCTACTGTATGTACGTTGCCGAGCCGGCATTTCCATCCCATGAACATTTATTAAAAATCTCTCTATTATAAAAAAAAAAAAATCTTCGAAGGCTTGGAAGGACACGAGATGTGATTTTCTTGGAGACACTTTAACGTCCTGCAAGACAAGGCAGTGAGACCAAAGGACAGCTGCTGTACAGGCTTTTAAATGTTCGGCAGACAGCAAGACAACAGGTTTCACCGTTTAAAAGGGGGTTTCGGAGTAGCGACCGCATTTCCTTAGCGTGCTATCAGCCCCCCACTTCACAACGCGAGCGGCAGAGATGCGAGGTGGGTGGCGCATAGTGCACCCTGGGGGTGGGCGAGCAAAGTCCCCTAGTAATTAAAAAAAAAAAAAAACATTAACAATTTTAGAAATTCTTGGGTCCCCCCAATCAATTGTAATATCCTATACCACACAGACATATCTTGTTAAATAGGAAGAATCTCTACCTACCTTCCATAACTTAGTGGGTAGGATATATTCCATATTATCTCTAATTAAAATAATATCTAATTCTCCCTCATGGAATTTTTTTCTTTAAACATGGCAAGAAATCATTAATATTATTTTAGACTAAGCATGCTGGGCCTGTGACTGACTTTTACTTTTGCTCATGTTGCTCTTCTGTTTCTCTAAGGTAGCAGCTGGAACTTGTTTTGCTTTTTTTCCCCTTTATATTTCTATTTTTCTTTTGATTTTGATGGATCTATCTGCTATGATATCATTGTGTGTTTGATTGAGTAGTATGCCACTGTAATGCTCTGCTAATCGAAATAAACAATAATGTATTGTGGAGGATTGCCGGCTTTCCAGTCCGGCCCTCACCCCCAGGCCGCTAGGAGGAGCCCTCCGGACAGCATATTGGTGCCCCGAGTTCCAGCAGGGCCTCATGGACTCTGTAGTTTCTATACACAGCCCTGCTGGATACCTTGGGGGCCGCCAGGAGTCGCTGTGAAGGGCCTCATGGACTCTTGTATGCCCTATAACCCGGGAGTGCATCTCAGTTACGTGACTGGAAGAAGCGACGTGCTCCCGGGATGAAGAAAAGGACTGTTTGCCCTGACCCGGAAGGAAAACGGACTTGTGGGTTTGGCTTGGAACCACTTCCGGGTCGGGGGCTATAAAAGGACTATGGGTAAGCCCAGACGCTGAGCTGAGCTGGGAGGAAGGTGGGCTAAGTGTCTGGGAGAGGAGGATTGTTTATTATAGAGAGAATTGTGTTTATGAGTGTGTGGAGGAGAGTGCTTGGTGCACTACTATTGTATAATAAAAAGAATTATTATTATACTTTCACCTGGTCATCAGAGTGGTACCTGAGGGTTCAAGAGGTGGACAAGCGCTTCATCTGCTACACTGGCGTAGTCGGCAGGATCCTCTGGCCGTCTGGAGGCAGAGGATCTGCATTACAAATTAAATCTGTTGTGGCAGAGAACCCTAAGAAGGTCCCTCAAGTAACCGCGGAGGTGAAAATTCCACCCGCGACCAAGAGCGCTGCTATTGTGAGCCGTGACACGCAGTCAGCTGCAATGGGGAAAAGGTCTGGCAAGAAGAAGGCCAACACCAGCTGGGTGAAGACCGCGACCGACGCCGAGCTGTACTGGACTTACCTAACTGGGTGTGAGGGGGACCGGCAGCCGATAAAGGCTGAGGAAGTCCGAAGGGCGCAATTGCAAGTAGGCTGCCAGCAATTGGCTGCGTCAACAACCCTGAACGAATCGGGGATACAGCGGGAGAATCCGGAGGTATGTGCCGGGGCAACGCCCGATGGGCAAGGGATAGTTTATTCCTATTTTGCAGAGGCCTGCCTTCGGAAAACAACCGCTGATTCGGATACCTGCCTCATACCGTGGCAAGATGGCCACGATACCCAGAAGGCAAGTCGGGCTGGAAGTCGGATGGAAGCGGCCAACCCATTCGTGGGATGTATCCACGTGACCTCGCGCGACGGCAACCAGGAAGAAGGTCAGTTGGGAGCCGTCGGTGAGGTCAATAATTCCCCAACGCGTCTGCGCTCCCTGAAGGGGAAGGGGGTGGCGAGCGAAGCAGCGCCAACTTTAAATAAAAAGAAAGAGGGGCGGGAAGTGACTGTAGTGTCTGCCGGCAATGGTAAAAAGGCAGACCGCAGCCAGCCGCAGGAGGCTACCCGTTCCCCTAAAGACTCCAAATCCCAGGAGGCCTTGCGAAGCCCAGCAGAGCACGTGCCAGGAGTGGACGTGCTCATTGGTTCCCGGTCGGCAGGTGACCAAAATAAGGAAGTAGCCTTACTGCCGGCCGAGACAAATAACTTTATAAACTTAGGGGAGCTCGACGAGTGTCTCGAGCCCCTAAATATTGTCTTCCAGGGGATCGAGGACCTGAGGAGATGGCTGGAGGAGCTGGGAGCCACGGTCGAAGCGCCGCTGAGGAGACTACATGAATACCTTCGGCGGTTAGGCCGTGAAGCCCCAGCCTCGATTGATTCGGCGGTGCAGGTGAGTGAAATCTGCGCCGTATATAATAAGGGGACGCAGTGTGAATCGGCACCGCATTTAATAAGTTGCGGTTGCCAAAGCGCTGTGTGCCCGACAGTAGAGTGTGGCGTGATGACTGACTGGACAGGGGTGGAAGCGATCCATCCGGGGCTTGCGTTTGACGCAGGTCCCCGGAACGAGACGCCACTCCAGACCCCGATCGGTCTGATGAAGGGCTTACCGTTGGTTACTGAAGGGGCGGGGGAAGTACCGATCGTCCCGGGACAGCTGAATAGTGCTGTTACCTGGAGCGATACGCTACTAATGACGCCGCCTCCGAGTTTACATAGGACAACGGGCGTGCAAACAGCAAAGAGGCTCTCTCTTCTCCATAGAGAGCCTCACGCTGTGCACAAGCCCCAGAAAAAGCAGGAGATCCCCGAATTAAAATGAGGGTCTCCTAACACAATGAAAAAAAGGGCAAAGAGCAGCAAAGCGGCTATAATTCCCTCCTTGGCGGAGGACAGGGCGGAGCTAACCCTAACGGAGTTTCCAAGGTGTTTTAGGTCCCAAGAAGAGAGGCGACCAGGAGGACGGCGGCGGTGTTACAACTGCCGTCAACTGGGCCACCTATGGCGAAGTTGTCCCCGGAGGACAGGGGAGCGGTGGGTTAACCGTTACACTGTTCCCCCAAGGTTCTCTGGGGGGTCTCGACATCGTCGCCAGGGTCCGGACGACGCGTCCTCTTAGAGGAGAACGTCCCTCGCGGGGATCAACGCTCCGCCCCAGTTGGCTTCGCTGAGAGGCGGGAACTGTGGAGGATTGCCGGCTTTCTAGTCCGGCCCTCACCCCCAGGCCGCTAGGAGGAGCCCTCCGGACAGCATATTGGTGCCCCGAGTTCCAGCAGGGCCTCATGGACTCTGTAGTTTCTATACACAGCCCTGCTGGATACCTTGGGGGCCGCCAGGAGTCGCTGTGAAGGGCCTCATGGACTCTTGTATGCCCTATAACCCGGGAGTGCATCTCAGTTACGTGACTGGAAGAAGCGACGTGCTCCCGGGATGAAGAAAAGGACTGTTTGCCCTGACCCGGAAGGAAAACGGACTTGTGGGTTTGGCTTGGAACCACTTCCGGGTCGGGGGCTATAAAAGGACTATGGGTAAGCCCAGACGCTGAGCTGAGCTGGGAGGAAGGTGGGCTAAGTGTCTGGGAGAGGAGGATTGTTTATTATAGAGAGAATTGTGTTTATGAGTGTGTGGAGGAGAGTGCTTGGTGCACTACTATTGTATAATAAAAAGAATTATTATTATACTTTCACCTGGTCATCAGAGTGGTACCTGAGGGTTCAAGAGGTGGACAAGCGCTTCATCTGCTACAGTATATAAAAAAGCAAATGTGCTCAACTCTAAGTTATCTCATGCATCAATCTACTTCCTGATTTTGTTTATTTTGTATCACAATTGTGAGGAGCTGAATCCTGTTAAGGCAGCCTCCAGGTTAAGTGCAGCCAGTCCTGGATAGAGAGTGATTAATATTGTTGTTATCATATACTTGGCTGACGTCTTTATTTATGTTAAAACATTATGATAAAATCTGACTAATTTACAGTTCAGTGCCTCAGCCACAAACTACTATGCTTACTACTGTTAGTTAATTACGGGGCAAACTCACACATACATGCATGACCAGCAGAGTATTATTAACCTGTCATTGTCGTATCATGGGAAAAAAGCCAAACAACTCAGAGAACTCCAAGCTGATGTTGGAAGAATAAGCACATTCCACAAGAACAGCAACCAGGCCTGCAAGCAAACCCAAGTGCTCAGAACTGTGCGGTAATAGTACTAACCACTGCACCACACTACCTCCCATGTTCATTTCAAAGTGGTAAATGAGGAAAAGTATCAATTTTTACTAAAAATGAAAATATCTGAAAAGTATTATGGGCACTGCACATCAATACTTACATTTGTTTTCAATGAACTGATGTAGAAGGCAAGATTTCCCTGTGCCAGCACTGCCAATCACCAGGAACTTAAACAGGAAATCTGTGCACAAATAAACACAGAAAAATAAATTAAATAAATGATTAGAAAACAGATCACTACAAATATTGAACATGAAAGTATATGCAATTAATGGCAACTTTATTTTGGTTTAGTGCTTTTCAACTAATATTAAAATGTCAATTGGAAAACATCTGTTTAAGTGATAATGAGGTGGAGTTGCAAGTTCTTGAAAGACTGGGAAATTCACACAGTTCGCAAGGACACAAAATGGTACAACTAAGAAAAATAACAGTGTTACAGACTTTCGGAAAGAAAGAAAGAAAGAAAGAAAGAAAGAAAGAAAGAAAGAAAGAAAGAAAGAAAGAAAGAAAGAAAGAAAGAAAGAAAGAAAGAAAGAAAAATTAATACTCATGTTTATCCATAGCAACATCACCAAAAAGTGACTGTGAACACAACTGTGGTGCCTGTACAATGACAGAGGAGTTAATGACACTGGATAATGAAGGGTGCTGCAGGTAATGAAGGTAAACACCAGTGCTGTTTTATTCAGCATTTACTTCTTTAATTGACAGAAGGTGATAATTACTGTGGTGAGTCAAGCTGCCTGGGTTAGAACAGTACTTAAATTCAACATCAGCGTAAATAGAAATTTGGTCTTGGCTGATCCACCTGGTTAAAGAAAAGTGCTGCCACTATTTTACACTGTGACACAAGCTACACAAAGTGCCTTTTAGTTTCTAGGGCCTGTACAACCTCACTTTTAACATTCCATTAAAATAATATGTTGACACTTTAGTTTAGTTATGGCAAAAATGCATCTATTACTCATTTACTCTTATGTTGCAAGACCTTAACACAGGTTTCTTTAGGCGTGTTAATGACATTTACAAAGCATCAGCGAAGTGGCTATTCATCTCTGTGCAGTGTGGCATTTGACATACTGGTAAAATTACTTATAAATATGAGAAATTCACTGGGCATATATTGAAGTACAGTATACAATATCAAGAGAGAGGGATGCTCCGATCAGGTTTTAAAAGGCAGACACCAATCACCGATTAACATGATCCGATTTCATGTTACTGGATCAGCTGGATCAGATTTCAATTTTTTTCTTCTTTATCCAGTTAAAAAAAATTACATTAAGCTCCTGCATAACCAGACACACGTAAGCCTTATGTCTTATATTGAAGTGTTAACTTTGGTATTTTTATAATTAAACTATAGACCACGGGTGTTAACTGTTCATATTTTATTAAAAGGTGAAATTCAACAGGATTACTGTTCAGTGACCATAAACATGTTAAAATAAAATTTACCATTTTAATTATGCAGCACTTGTTTCTTACCAAAATTTATACAGTATGATCACACACCAACATTTAATAAACACAGTACAAATCTTTAAATATACCGCCAACGCATGAAATATGCATAAGATGTTTACCAAGAAGACACATGACTAACCTGCTTAACAAGTTTACAAGTAAAACACAACTTTTGCTGTCAAGATAACAAGCCTATTGGTTAATAAGCAGTAATTTCCAATTGTTCTTTATCTTTTTCCAACCGAAAATATAAGTTTTATTTAACACAAGCGCACTGTCTAAACTCAAATGGTGTCTGCTTTAATTAAGGGACAAAACAAAAAGGTCTTAATTCATTAAAGCAGCTTTTCTTACTGTTTGTCTAATTGCACTTCTTCGATTCCTTTTTCTCAGTCTTTAACGTAAAGGCTAATATTCCAGTCTTCTCACACTGTCTGGTGATTCAGGCCCTGTCTTGCTGCTCTTTGTTTACAATACAGGAAATTTGCTACCCAAAATAAATGTTGCTGGCTCAACTACCGTTGTACCTCTCGTAAAGGAGCACTGTAACTAAACTACTGTAAAGCTTAGAGAAGCAGGGTCTGAAAAGATCCTTTTTTGTGATTTAACAATCGAGACTTTTGTAGTGAAAATCAGCCGATTTAGATTGTGGGCCAAACAATTGGAATATCACTATAAAGAGACTTGTGTCTCACTTATGACACTTCTGGCCATTCCAAAGTGAAGTTATTTTAGTAATTCACATTGCACAGTTGAATAATCACTTTAATGATGCTTTGGAGTGATTCTTTGGAAGTGTCATTAAAACCAAAATAAGCCTTTGTTAAGGTCTTGTTTGGGTCTATCAGACCTGTTCCTGCCTGAGTTTGCTCTAGTTTCCAAGTTCCATTTGATGGTGTAGGACACGGTACTCCCTGACGCTTTGGCTTTCTTTGCAATTCTCCAAAGGAAAAGAGCGACACATTTAAGGCTTGAAATGGTCTCTCTGTCTTCCTTTGTTAATTTTCTTTTTTCTCTCACCATTATGACAGCAATATATAGTTCAGTATTGTCCAAAGGACACTTCAGAGGGTGTAGCAACACAGTAAATTACTCCAACATTACTTTTACACAGACAGAGGGTGTGTAAGTAATCAACAAAAGTTAGGACACCAGAAGGAATTGTTAGCATCAACTTTCCAGGCTTCATTAACTTCCATTGCCGCAGAAAAGCTAAAAGATGTTAACCCATTACTTGTTCCCCACTAACCTTCTTCATAACTCTGAAAATTGCATTATTTCAAGGGAAAAGAAATGTGCTTGAAACTGCCTGCCTGTTAAGCTAGGACACCCTGACATTTGTACCAGCACATTTTGGGTTCAAAAATGAGATCATATATAACAAACTTTCGTTCACATATGAGAAGTCTTATTCCTTATACCTAGTACTTTTAATGTGTTTAACTAGTTTGGGACTTTACATAATACTTAATTCAGAGGTGTGTTTCTTGAATATGCCATTTATCAAAAGCTAACTGATGAAAATTAAAATATATTTAAATGTGTTATGTAAATGAACATAACTGAAAAAAAACCTTTTCTGTTAAGAGTTTTTAATCTGAAAATAGATTAGATTATGCAAACATTATTATTCCAATGGGGAAACTCAGATGCATACAGCAGCAGAAACAAAAAAAAGACACGGATACAGACTAACAGGACAAATAATACAGCCAGCCAATCACTCAACTGATAAATAAATAAAAATACATTTAACAAATAAATCAGGAGGAAGCACTGAATTGAATGATACTTTGAAGAAAGTAGCTCTAGGTGTAAATAAAGGACAGCCATGTTGGAATTTCACATATAACAATGGCTCAAGGCTCTTCTTCATTTAGCATTTTCCATTATGGTTATTTTTCAGTTTTAAGAACCCTTAACATTTTTTTTAATCTCTGGAAGTTAAAGGCTTATCTTTGTACCACTTGAATTTCAATAAAGAATTGAAAATGTGGGTGTTCTAAAATGTTTGGCTGGTGCTATAAATATAGACACATATATATGTATGTGCATATATATTAATACTATGTAATATACAGGGTGAGTGAAAATTATGTTTACATTTAAATGGCGGAAACATTTTATTCACAAAACATACTTTATATGTGCAAGATGATTTACAGCAGGGGTGTCCAGACTACGGCCTGCAGGCCAACTGCAGCCCATGGTCCATTTTTAATTGGCCCGTAGCAAATTCTAAAAATATAATGAAATATGGCCCACACACGAAACTTGTTCTTAACTGTATTATGTACTTCTTAGGTTTAACACAAGGCGGAGCTACTATCTTGATCAAGGCAGCGTCTTCACAAACAAAAGCAACAAAAGAACAATTTTGCTACAGGTGACCAAAAATGGCAGAAACAAAGAAACGCACAATAGCAAGTAAGTGCAGAAAATTTCAGACATGGAGGGAAAATGAATATTTCTTCCTAGAAGTCTATTTGATTTGCAATGAAACTATTGCAGTGATAAAAGAGTATACAGTAATCCCTCGCTACTTCGCGGTTCACTTTTCGCAGATTCACGACTTCGCGGATTTTATATGTAAGCATATCTAAATACGTAACGCAGATTTTCCGCTGCTTCGCGGGTTTCTGCGGACATTGGGTCTTTTTACTTGCTTCCTCAGTTGGTTTGCCCAGTTGATTTTATACAAGAGATGCTATTGGCGGATGGCCGAGAAGCTACCCAATCAGAGCACGCAGTTAAGTTCCTGTGTGCTGCTGATTGGCTCAGCGACGGAGTGTTGCATTAACCAGGAAGTCTCATCTCACTCATTCATCATTAACGTGCTAATGCTTCAGGGGCTGTGTCCAAGCACCAACAGAAGATGCAAATAATTGCAGAAAAGGTAAAAGTTTTGGATATGCTGAAGGAAGGGAACAGCTACACCGCTGCAGGACATCGATGCTTTTTATTTAAAAAGGAGGAAAAGCATATAAGATCTACGACCGCAGTGTCCTTTAACCAGGGTGCAAAACGAGTTGCAAGTGGACGTGATAAGGCAGTAGTCTGGATGGAATCTGCTTTAGGAATCTTTGCAACAAGGTCGACGACGTCATGACCGCCTACAAGCTGCTACGTGTACTTCGCTATACAGTAAGTGTAAACTTATCTTCCGATTTCATTTTGCTTAGCAGTTGTCCCTGTTTTTAATAGAGTAAATGGTGGGTTGTAAACAATACAGGGAGGGTTTAAAAACGTCCAAATACACGTTAAATAATTAAATAAATATAGTGTCCCTACTTCGCGGAAATTCAGTTATCGCGGTTGGCCTTGGAACCTATCTCCCACGATAAGTGACGGATTACTGTAATGTGTGTCGACGCTACGTAACCAAACGTCCGACCTACACTGGTGCTGAGCGAGAACAGAAACTTAAGCAAATGGCAGCTAGTATGCTAGCTCAACAACAGTATATTTTCTGTGCTAACAAAACACAAGAAAATGCCACATTAGCCAGTTACGAAGTAGTGTAACTCACTGCCCGTCACGGGAAACCTTTCTCAGATGGTAACTTCATAAAACAGTGCCTCATTAAAGTCGCAAGAATAATGTGCCCAGAGAAAATGCAAGAATTTAACAACGTTCGCTTGTCCAGAAACACAGTTGTGCGACAAACTGAAGATTTGTCAGCTAACTTAAAACATCAAGTGTCAGATAAAGCTTGTGTTTCTTGATTTTTACTCGATTGCATGTGATGAGAGCACTTTGTAATACAATAAATGAAAACCCATTACTGGAGAGCTGTGATGCCGTTTTCTCTTTAAGCATATTCAATTATGAAGCATAATTTACTTATAGTTGATTGATTTTGCTAGCTTAATACACAGGAGGTGAGGCAATATACCTCACCTCTAGTGGGTGCCCAGCCCTTCGTATATTTTTCTCTGTATGTGGCCCCCACTGAAAAAAGTTTGGACACCCCTGATTTACAGGTATATCTCATCCTGTTCACCATCATGTTCAACACATGTACCATATGTGGCACATAAATTGTCCACAAAAATTGTATACAAGTATATACTGTACATAGCAGTACCATTAGTGTCAACATAATTCTGACTCACCCTGTATATACTGCATAGGTTGCCTTTTACATATACTTTTTCCCCTGTGTGTCTTTGCTGGTGTTGTATTATAGTCACAGTTTTAAGGGGGCATGCAAGTAAGAATTTAATTGCACTATGTAGACATGAACTTGATGATATTTCCTACACTTATGAGGTGTATCGATAAGGGGGATGAGACAGAGGAGATGAGAAAGGTGGGGAACTTTGAGGACTGTCTGCATGCTCCTCTGTCTGGAGATGACACTGTTTAGTGGATGCAGTGGATTCTCCTGCTGAGCTCCGTCGCTCTGCCACAGATGTCAAACTGTCCAGCTCCGTGACTACAATAGAGCCTGCCTTCCACACCAGTTTGTCCAGGCGTGAGGCATCCCTCTTCTTTATGCTGCCCCCCCAGCACACCACTGCGTAGAAGAAGGCACTCGCCACAACCGTCTGTTAGAACATCTGCAGCATCTTATTGCAGATGTTGAAGGACGCCAGCAGAGATCGTTCCTCCCCCACACTATGCAACACTTCAATTCCACCCGGGGAGGGGGGGGTATGGGGGGGTAAATGTTAACATTATACAAAGTTATTGTCTGTTTTACCTGCATTTTTTTATCACTCTTTAATATTGTTTCTTTATCAGTATGCTGCCGCTAGAGTATATGAATTTCCCCTTGGGATTAATAAAGTATCTATCTATCTAGATATCTATCATATAATCAGCAAAACCAAGGAGCTGCTTATTGACTTTAGTCAGACCAAAGAGCCTCTATGTCCAGTCACTATTCAGGGAGTAGATGTGGTGCACTGCTGGTGGTCCACAATAGTGACAAGTTGGACCGGTCTTGGAATATGGAGGAACTAAAGAAGAAAGGGCAGAGCAGACTCTTCTCCCTTAGCAGACTGTGATCCTTTAATGTGGGAAGTGACATCCTTCACATCTTCGATAACTCTGTGAGGGGCCAGAGTACTGGGATGGTAACATCACTTCAAAAGGGGCCCACCGAATCAACAAACTAATTAAAAGGACAGGCTCAGATGTAGGAGGCACTCTAAACCACGTGGAGGAGAGAATGAAGACAAAACCGAGTGCCATTATGAACAATGCTGCACATCCTCTCTGTGACACACCAACACTGAGGACATTCAGCCGACAAATTATTTCACAGAAATGTGTCAAGGAACGTGACTGGGGCTCTGTTTACGAACAACAATATGCCTGCATAGTGCCTCACTGGGACTGGGACTGCCAAGTCATAAGTTTTCTTTTTAGTCATTCTTTTGTTTGTGTTTAGACCATTGTGTGTGTGTATTTATTTATTTAAAGATCTTCTGTAATAAAGCCAAATTTCCCCCTGGGGTTAAATAAAGTTCTATCTTATCTAGTGTGCTTAACAGAGGTATGGCTGTCTCATGATTTATTGCTTTGTCACAGTTAGTTCTAAATATGTCATCCACATAACATCTCTTTCCATGTCTGGGAGTAAAGGTTCAACCTCAGGTAGCTCCCATTCCTTAAAGATGTACCAAGTTTGTATTGAACTTGGAAAAACAGCAGTGTTTGTGTTGATCACCACTAGCTAGCAGATTCAAAAGAAAACAAAATTTGTACAAAAAATTTTCTAAAACATATGCAAGACAACGTATCGGAAAACCAGACTACCAAGGGTACAACAATTCCCGAAAGGCTGAGAAACAACAGACAGTGTCACAACAGTCTTAAACACTACCTGTCACTTGGCTGTCCAATACGAGATGCGACAATGTGCTAGAAGTTGACATTTTAATTGAGCTGGATGCCACTTCAGCCTTGCAGACTTAATTAAACTCTGTCTAGAGAGGTCATGGTGGCTGCAGGCTTTCATTCCTACAAATTAAACACAACGCTGTACTGTAACTAGACCACATTTTCTCATTCTGAATTATCTGAAATTTAAATTTCATGAGAAAAACTAAAATCCCCAAAATATCTGTTACTTTGCCTTTTCTTTTTGAGTGTGACATACAGATGTAAGAGACATAAAGACAATGCCTGCCTTGTGTTTTTCCACATTAATCTACACAAGCAAGTATACAACTGATAGTTTTGTCTCAACTTCATGTATGAGTCATCCTCACAAAGATGTTTTCATAAAAACATATCAGGCATTTTTAAAGTGGCATTGTAACATTACCCCTAGAATTCCAGCTTTTCTGCATATCTTCTTCAGGTCAGCTGGCAATCATAAACTGAAGTGGTGTGTCTGCATACTTTTGTTTGTGTCTTGCCAAAAGACTTTAGATTCAGTTGGAGCTGGATTAGATGTCAACCACGTGCCACTCAAAACTGGACTAAGCAGAAGGGGGAATGAGTGGATATTCACTTCCTAAAGTGATTTATATTGACAGTTATTTGTTGACAAGATTACAAATTTAAATTTACATTTTTACAAATTTGCCACTATTTTTGAAAATGAAAGCTAATTATCCCAAAAACTTTGCTTTTGTTTTGAATTGTGACTCAAAGTAGACACTAACTGCAAAGCAAGTCTATCTCGTTTACTCAAAAAGGTTGGGTGGCAACAAAAATATTTTGGACTGCTCTTCCTGTCACAAAATGTATTTCCCGCTGGACAACATAAGAAACCCTCTCTCTTCAAGATGACCGTATTTTCTTTTTTTGCAAAATGGTAAATTACATTTCCTAAAAAGTGAGTAGCGTTGCTTTCATCACCAGAACTGGAGTGCAGTCCATGAGGGGTCTGAATGATCTGCTTTTGTTTACACATATTTACAGATTTGGCTGACTCCATTATCCAACACAAATTACAACAATTGATTATACTTCTGTTGGATTTTTCCAATTGGAGCACGGACAGGTGAAACACTAGACCACCTGCTCAGCAGGAAAGGGAGTTACGTGTGAATGTTATGAATAGACTATAGCAGGAGTGGGCAAAGTCATTCCTGGAAGGCCGCAGCGGCTGCAGGTTTTTGTTCCAACTCATTTGCTTAAATAAAAAACAATCCTTGTCAATAATTTAACTTCATGACTTGTTAGCACTTTATCTCTGCCATGTCAGGTCATTCTCATATCCTAGATTTTTTTTTTTCCTTTCCAAGGATATCACTCAAATGATTTGAAGCCTGAAACAGATGAGTAACTCACAATCGTTCACTTTTCTTCCAAGTATTTAACTAAACCTAATAGTGCACGATAAATACACAGAGGTGTAAATGGAAACAAGTTAGATGGAGAAGAGCTGACTTCTTTGTCTTTTGCATCTTATCTCCATTATAATAAACAAATCCTGGGACGAGACATGACTTTTTCAGATGGACACTTTCACGTCCCGCAAGACTTTGTGCCAAGAGATTTAACCACGCTTGGGGCTGGAAATAAAAGACAAAGAGTAGATGACAAAGTAGAACGTCATAAGGAATTCAAAAATGTTGGCAAGATACACATGCAGAGCAGGTTAGAGATAATGGAAGTACTAAAATTCAAAAGTCTCAAAAAAAAAAAAAAAAATCATAGTAAATATCGCATTAGCGCAAATAAACGGAAATTATTACTCAGAGAAATAACGGAAAAGCGAAAAGAGATCGAATATACTGTTCAGATTTAAACTTTAAGTCGGAGACTTGTAGATTCGTGTTGCCATCGGGGAAAAGTAGTGTTTCTTCCCAATGAAGAGGCCTATCTGTGAAAATTAAAAGATTTGTTGTTTGGTGAAAGTGAAATCCACATATGCGAACGGCAGAGACACGAAGTGGCTGGAGCATAGTGCAGGATGGCCGAGGGGATTTGGGGGTTGGTGAGCGAACTGGGCAGGGTGCAAAGCCCCCTAATCTTACATATAAACATCTATGTGTGTGTGTGTGTCTGTCTGTCCCTGAGGTGAGAGGTGGAGTCGGGGTAAGGGCTCCACATCCGAGGAAACTGAAAACTCACTTAGCCACTAATAACACAAGTGAGGTGAGCACGTCAGTAAAACGAAACTGCCGAAGAAAGACAAAGTCACTTAGCCGCTAACATCGGCAAAACGGTATCCCTTTTACTTTTCCTCCCGCCGCTAATGCACAAGCAATGCAAGCATGTCGACAAAACGACAGAGATACCCAAGGTATTTCCTTTGAATTACCTGACATCTCTACATTTCAATTTTTTTTTTTTTCTGACGATTTCAACAGTTTCTAGGAGCCCGGGCTTTTTATAGCACAGGCTTACACAGCTGGTTGCTAATAAAGAGCAATTACATACCAAGAAAACAGCTGTTTAAGACTAAAATAAGCACTAAGGATTCAAAATTTTAATGAGATCTGACAACTAAAATAAGGTATAGTGTTACTTGAGCAATAAGTGCTTCGTATTAAGCAATTGGGTTGGAACAAAAACCTGCAGCCACTGCAGCCCTTCAGGACCAACTTTGCCCACCCCTGGTGTATAGTTTGGCATTTAACTTATACTCCTCCAAGCTCATCAGCAAGCTTAGGAACACCTCACTATGCTGCTTGAAAGGAAGGCCCCAGGTGGTTTGAATTGGTTTTGTATTGTATTGACCCCCTTCTTTTTGACACTCACTGCACGCCCAACCTACCTGGAAAGGGGTCTCTCTTTGAACTGCCTTTCCCAAGGTTTCTTCCATTTTTTCCTACAAGGTTTTTTTTGGGAGTTTTTCCTTGTCTTCTTAGAGAGTCAAGGCTGGGGGGCTGTTAAGAGGCAGGGCCAGTTAAAGCCCACTGCGGCACTTCCTGTGTGATTTTGGGCTATACAAAAATAAACTGTATTGTATTGTATTGTATTGTTTGAATGAATGGCCACACTCCATCATCCCTTACCCTCAACACAGGCACTCCAAAGGGCTTTGTTCTGGGCCCTCTGCTATATTCTCGCTACACTCGATGACTTTGTGGATGTGCATGACTCTAGCATCGTTGTCAAGTTCACTGATGACATGGCTAACAACAAGGAGTGGGATTACCGGGATGAAGTATACAGTCAGGACAACAGTCTTCTGCTGAATGTTAGCAAGAGATGGGAGTTGACTGTTAACTTTGGCTGATGGGACAATACAGGCACTGCCAACCCCTCAGAATTGGAGTGGAAAGTTTTACAAAACTCAAGTGTTATCATCACAGAAGACTTGACCTGCTCTAAGCACACTACCACTTTGGTGAAGAAGGCACGACAACGCATTTACCACCTCAGATGCCTCAGGGACATTAGGCTGTCCTCCCTGTGACTAAAGAACTTCTACATATTGACCTTCAGGAGTATCCTGACAAGACATATATTACTGCCTGCTTTGGAAAATGCAAGGCTCTGCAGAGGGTGGTGTGGACAGCTGAATGCATCACTAGGTGTGCACTTTACAACTTCCAGGACATCTATACAAAGTGACATCAGACCACGGCAGAGAAGATGATCAAAAGATACCAGCCATCACAACAAACGTCTCTACTTTGTGCTGTGGCCAGGGAAATGCTATTGCTGCCTCAACACCAGCTCAGACAGACGGAGGAAGAGCTTCTTTTCAAGGTCTAGCTGCATGATAAATGGGGGCAGTGTCTACAGCATCACTGTCAAAATCACATCTTGGAGGCCCACAGTGGCTACAGATATTTGTACTAGCCACTTTCTCAACTAGTAACCAGAAAGATTTGTCTTCAAGAAAAACAAAGAACTGGTTATTAACTTTTACTGTACCAAATAGCCTCAATGTTTAGTCACTATATAGGGGGAGGATGTGGGGGCAGTGCACTTTTACAAGTACTTGGGGGGGTCCACATCAATGACAGGTTGGACTGGACTCAGGAGGTTTGGCATGGACTCCAGAATACTCACTAATATTCACCGATGTACCATTGAGAGCATTCTGTCTTGTTGTATGATGACCTGGAATGGCAGCTGTAATGCTCTGGACCGCAAAGCTCTGCAAAGGGTTGTCAGATCAATGTAACGCATCACCGGGACTGAACTGCCAGCCATCCAGGAACCACTACAGAAAGCACTGCAGGGGGAATACACAGTGGATCCCTTCTGATCCCAGCCATCCTCACCACAGATTTTTCACGTTCCTGAAGGTGGTACAGGCCCGCACCAGCAGGTTCATGGACAGTTTCTACCCACAAGCCTACAGGCTATTATACTGCTGATACTGAATAGTGATCTCTTTGACTAAGTTATTTTATAAATACTAGAAATTTTTAGACTTACCTTTTGTACATAGGCTGGAACATACATACAGTCATATGAAATAGTTTAGGAACCCCTCTCAGCCTGCAGCATAATTTACTTTCAACAAAAAAGATAACAGTGGTATGTCTTTCATTTCCTAGGAACATCTGAGTACTGCGGTGTTTTCCGAACAAAGATTTTTAGTGACGCAGTATTTAGTTGTATGAAATTAAATCAAATGAGAAAAACTGGCTGTGCACAAATGTGGGTCCCCTTGTCATTTTGCTGATTTGAATGCCTGTCACTGCTCAGTGCTGATTACTTACAACACCAAATTGGTGGGATGAGCTCGTTAAGCCTTGAACTTCATAGACCGGTGTGTCCAATCATGAGCTATAAAGGTATTTAAGGTGGTCAATTACAAGTTGTGCTTCCTTCCCTTTGACTCTCCTCTGAAGAGTGACAGCATGGGATCCTCAAAGCAACTCTCCAAAGATCTGAAAACAAAGATTGTTGAATCTCCTGGTTTAGGGGAAGGGTACAAAAAGCCATCTCAGAGGTTTAAACTGTCAGTTTCTGTAACTGTAAGGAATGGAATCAGGAAATGGAAGGCCACAGGCACAGTTGCTGTTAAACCCAGCAGGTCTGGCAGGCCAAGAAAAATACAGGAGCGGCATATGAGCAGGATTGTGAGAATGGTTACAGACAACCTACAGATGACCTCCAAAGAACTGCAAGAACATCTTGCTGCAGATGGTGTATCTGTACATTGTTCTACAATTCAGCGCAATTTGCACAAAGAACATCTGTATGGCAGGGTGATGAGAAAGAAACCCTTTCTGCATTCACGCCATAAACAGAGTCGCTTGTTGTACGCCAATGCTCATTTAGACAAGCCAGATTCATTTTGGAACAAAGTGCTTTGGACTGATGAGACAAAAATTGAGTTATTTGGTCAGAACAAAAAGTGCTTTGCATGGTGGAAGAACAACACCGCATTCCAAGAAAAACACCTGCTACCTACTGTCAAATTTGGTGGAGGTTCCATCATGCTGTGGGGTGGGCTGTGTGGCTAGTTCAGGGACTGGAGGCCTTGTTAAAGTCAAGGGTTGGATGAATTCAACCCAATATCAACAAATTCTTCAGGATAATGTTCAAGCATCAGTCACAAAGTTGAAGTTACGCAGGGGTTGGATATTCCAACAAGACAATGACCCAAAACACAGTTGGAAATCTACAAAGGCATTCATGCAGAGGGAGAAGTACAATGTTCTGGAAAGGCCGTCACAGTCCCCTGACTTGAATATCATTGAAAATCTATGGGATGGTTTGAAGCAGGCTGTCCATTCATGGCAGCCATCAGATTGAACTGAACTGGAGAGATTTTGTATGAAGAATGGTCAGAAATACCTCCATCCATAATCCAGACACTCATCAAAGGCTATAGGAGGACAGCGTCTAGAGGCTGAAAGGAGCAAAAGGAGGCTCAACTAAGTATTGATGTCATATCTCTGTTGGGGTGCCCAAATGTATACACCTGTCTAATTTTGTTATGATGCATATTGCATATTTTCTGTTCATCCAATAAACTTAATGTCACTGCTGAAATCCTACTGTGTCCATAAGGCATGTCAGATATTAAAAGGAAGTTGCTACTTTGAAAGCTCAGCCAATGAGAAACAAAAATCCAAGAAGATTTAAGAGGGGTTCCCAAACTTTTTCATATGACTGTATATACGCACTATATTCCCTGCTCTATAGACATTTAATATTTCATTATGCACCTAGATATTTTACTCTTACTATTTCTACTTTTATTTTAAGGTGTTTTCCTGTGTTATTTGAGTCCAAGAATGTCATTACTGGTAATGATGTTCCATTGTTATCTGTATATGACAATAACCTTGAAATTGAAATTGACTGGTTTCGGAACACAGAGGAACTATATAAGAAAGGGAAGAGCAGGCTCTTTTTTCTTAGGAGATATGGGCAATAACATCCTTCACATACTGCATAAATGTGTGATGGCCAGTGTGATTTTATACTCTATGGTGTGCTAGGATTGTAACATTACTTCAAGAAAGGCCCACTGAATCAACAAACTAAATAAAAAGGCAGGATAAGTTATTGCACACCATCTTGACACCATGGAGGTGAAAGTGGAGGAGAGAATGAAATCAAAACTTCACATCTTCGATAGGGGCCAGTGTACTGGGCTGGTAACATCACTTCAAAAGAGGCCCACCGAATCAGCAGACTAATTAAAAGGGTAGGCTCAGGTATAGGAGTCACTCTAGACAATGTGGAGGAGAGAATGAGGACAAAATTGAGTGCCATTATAAACAATGTTGCACATCCTCTCTTTCAGCCAACTGATTATTCAGCAAAAGCGTGTCAAAAAACAAGACTGGGCCTCCTTCATTACAGCATGCAGCAGCCTTTACAGAAGCTCTCACTCTTTTTTATCTAGAATTATCAATGTTTTTAATGTAAACTGATTCATGTTATTAATAAGTAATGTTAAGATTTGGCCTCTGGCTTGTTGCCATACATTTTTGAACAGATTTTTAAACTAAACTGAAGAGATGCTGCTGTCAACAACGACCTGTGCATCGGCCCGCCTTGGCTGCCTCTCAAACAATCTATGAATTTGGAAAATGTCACATGGTGAGTATAAAATATCTGATGCCTGCCAACATTTAGAACGTCTTAAGAATGTGGGAGGACGCTGGGGAATGTAAACATTCCCATATTCACCTGGCAGCACTGCTATCACTCCCACCCAAAAGACCTCCAGTTATGCTCTATGGGAAGAGCTGTTCATCCGAAAATTAAAAGGACAAAGAGCTGGTGCAAGGATAAAAACTACAAACTCATCTGGAGATGGAGGAGGTGAAGATTCCAAGTGAGGATGGGGTTGTGATGAAAAGAATTCAGACCTGATCTGACTTCATGGAGTGAGAAATGTTCTATTGCTTTCATACAATATGTTTGAACTTTTATATCTCATGGCGAGTTACAGAAAGTCCACATACTGTGATATTTTGGGTACCACAGAGAACTGGCTTACACCTCTTTATTTCAGATGCTATTTTAATGCTGGATGGGTTTGATCAGACTGAATGGAAAAAGAAGGAGGAAGACAGGAGGGTTTTGTGAAAATACAATGGTGACAAAGGGAGCAGAGTACAATGCAAGCTAAAATATGTGCAATTAGTGCAGACTGAATTCATCCAGGTCACAGCCCACGAAAGTTACGTTACAGCATCCTGTCTGACTCAGCAACAGAAATGATACACACTGTACCAATAACCATAATAATAACACGCTTTATTTATATAGCATCCTTCCCATGATAACTTACTGATAAATCATTCTGAATGCTGGTGATTTCAAACAAGGAATCAAGTGTCTATTAGGCATGTTCCACTTGTGGACACTAAACAAAGCTGGACCTGCTTTACCCAAATATTAATTACTCTGGATATAAGCTTGTGGTACAATCTGAGCAGGTCTGACCTCACTTATAAGCCTGTAATTGACAGCAACAGCTCTTTGTCATCCAAACCAGACAGGTTGTTGTTTGTTTTTATTATATTTATTTTCTTTTTTTTTTTTTTTTTTATAATAGTTTTTCTAAAACTTTAATTTCCTTTGGGGACAATAAGTATACTCGATCGATTGATCGTCAGATGTCAAATACACTTTATAATTAAAAGACAGATAGGATGTCAAATGCACTATATACTTAAAAGACAAATACGATGTCAAAGACATAGACAGACAGACACATAAGATGTGAAAGGCACTATATTACAGACAAACAGATATTTGTCCCCAGAGGGAAATTTGGCTTGGTACTTGTGTACTAAACAGACAGCTAGTACCCTTTTCTATTATCATGACGCAAATCAGATTTTTGTTTTGAACATTAGGCACCCAAAGGGGACATTAACATTAGGGACCTATAGGCAACTATGCTCCACCCCGACTAACTTTAAGGTTAGTATTTATGGTTGGGGTAGGTCAGTCTAATAATTGAAACTCCAAAAATTAAGCAACCAGGGCGCCTCCCCTATGGAACCCAACACTAGAATGGGTAGGAACTGACCTGGCAACCCCTTCACTTCTGGACCGTTTAGTACATAAGTACCTTTGGCTTTTTATACAAGCTCTTTAAATAAAAACAGATTCTCTCTCCATAGATGTTAATATATATGGAAGAGAAGGTCTGTGATACACTTTCAGCCCCTGTCAGGGGCCTTCATCAGAGGATAATGCTTAGACTTACAAGAATCAAAGGCAACATATAGTAAAAAATCTCCCCCCACCCCAGTAATTTTTTACTGTATATTGCCTTTGATTCTTGTAAGTCTAAGCATTATCCTCTGATGAAGGCCCCTGACAGGGGCTGAAAGCTCAGGAATAAAAAACTGCTTTAGATACGTAATTCATTTTCTCACTTTGTGGATCTCCAGCTGCAAATATATACAAAGAGAGAGATTTTATCAACACACACACACACTATGGCCTGAACACACACCAGAAAAGCCGAAAAGAAAGAAAATTTCTGACTTGGCAGTCACAGTGGGGCATTAGATAGATGGCAAAGAAGAGGATGAGAACAAAACTGAAGCTATTATGAAAAATGCTGCACATCCTCTCTCTGATACCCTAACACAGGACAACAAATTACTCAGCAAACATGTGTCAAGAAAAATGCTACTGGGGCTTCTTTAGATCAAAAGCAATATGCATGTATCCTCAGAGAGCGGGTGTGCAGCATTGTTCATTATGGTACTCAGTTTTAATTCACCCCTTTGTTATCTATCAATCGATCTAATGCCCCAGTGTGACTGCCAAGTCAGAGGTTTTCCTTCTTTTTAGCTATTCGGGACCATAGTGTGTGTATAATTTATTTAATGAGGTTCTGTAAAAAGCCAAAATTCCCCCTGCTGACAAATAAAATTCTTATCTATGTATCTAACACGCTGCCAGCAGTGGTATCTTGGCATCAGTCCTGTACTGGAGAAAAAACAGAGTGATGGCCAGATGTGGTTTATTTGGGTTAGATTAAAGCACACTGAACGTACAGCATGTACACCCTAGCATTCAGGAGCAAATACTCACGTATGTAAATAATTTCCCATAGCGCTTCTCAAATATTGATCCTCCACAATAATAAAGTAATGCAGCTGTCCATTACGTGGAAGAGAGACTCTGAAATCACGTTAGGCCTGTGTAACCTTGTGCAGCTCACGCAAAGTAGCTTATCGATTTCCTGTGCTTTCACCTCTAGTGAAAGCATATAAACATGCGAGAAATAGTCGCTAGAATTGTAGGATCTGCTGGACCGCGCCTACATCCTTCAAATCGTTGAGACATGGCAACCCCTTCACTTCGGGTCAGGCTGCTCTCGGGCGTGCACTGCAACTGGCGGTTCACAGCGAGTTTCGCTTCCGCCATCTGTCCTTCTGTCACACATTGCTGGTAAAACTAGTTCTCGTCCCACTCACACACTGTACTCTACGACCGGTCATGCGTTTAAGACAACAAACCAAGAGCGACATTGAATCCGTGCCTGTTATTCATCATAAGCCACCAGTCCCCAACCTCCCCCCTTAGCGACCGGGAAACCCACCGTAAGTCTCCGACATGTCTTCGTCACGACTTCCTGCTACTAAACACTGCCGTCTGTCGGGTAGGACCGGGTGAATGTCCTCGCGGTTTTGTCGTTGATTATTTTACTTTCCGTTTTTGCTTGTTTGTTTGTTTTTTGAAACAACTCGAGACCTGGAACTAGATGGCGGCGCACTCAGCGCTTCCTTACTCAGCGACGACGCAATCGATGCGCATCTTGAGCACGTCACTACGCACTGACGCCAAAGCGTCGTGGCCCCGCCCACCCAATGGCCGAGGATTTCCACTCCTGCTATCAATACGTGGACAAACAGCATAGAATAACGCCTCAAATACAGTACGTGAAACGCATGCCAGCAGCTTTATCTTTAATAAGATCAAGTTTTCAACTAGAAACAGATTTCTTAAAGCAAACGAACAAAAACAAAAAAATAAATTCTGTTTATTATCATGCTGCACACAGTCATGTGAAAAAGTAAGTATACCCCATGGAAATGATTGTCTTTTTCAACATATTTGAACATGCAAACTTTAGTTCTTCATGCAGGCGGTGCCTTCAGATAAGGTGATATACTTGAACACATGACACCTCAAAGTGACAAGAAGTATTCTTTCTCATAATCTACAGTGGTGTGAAAAACTATTTGCCCCCTTCCTGATTTCTTATTCTTTTGCATGTTTGTCACACAAAATGTTTCTGATCATCAAACACATTTAACCATTAGTCAAATATAACACAAGTAAACACAAAATGCAGTTTTTAAATGATGGTTTTTATTATTTAGGGAGAAAAAAAATCCAAACCTACATGGCCCTGTGTAAAAAAGTAATTGCCCCCTTGTTAAAAAATAACCTAACTGTGGTGTATCACACCTGAATTCAATTTCCGTAGCCACCCCCAGGCCTGATTACTGCCACACCTGTTTCAATCAAGAAATCACTTAAATAGGAGCTGCCTGACACAGAGAAGTAGACCAAAAGCACCTCAAAAGCTAGACATCATGCCAAGATCCAAAGAAATTCAGGAACAAATGAGAACAGAAGTAATTGAGATCTATCAGTCTGGTAAAGGTTATAAAGCCATTTCTAAAGCTTTGGGACTCCAGCGAACCACAGTGAGAGCAATTATCCACAAATGGCAAAAACATGGAACAGTGGTGAACCTTCCCAGGAGTGGCCGGCCGACCAAAATTACCCCAAGAGCGCAGAGACGACTCATCCGAGAGGTCACAAAAGACCCCAGGACAACGTCTAAAGAACTGCAGGCCTCACTTGCCTCAATTAAGGTCAGTGTTCACTACTCCACCATAAGAAAGAGACTGGGCAAAAACGGCCTGCATGGCAGATTTCCAAGACGCAAACCACTGTTAAGCAAAAAGAACATTAGGGCTCGTCTCAATTTTGCTAAGAAACATCTCAATGATTGCCAAGACTTTTGGGAAAATACCTTGTGGACTGATGAGACAAAAGTTGAACTTTTTGGAAGGCAAATGTCCCGTTACATCTGGCGTAAAAGGAACACAGCATTTCAGAAAAAGAACATCATACCAACAGTAAAATATGGTGGTGGTAGTGTGATGGTCTGGGGTTGTTTTGCTGCTTCAGGACCTGGAAGGCTTGCTGTGATAGATGGAACCATGAATTCTACTGTCTACCAAAAAATCCTGAAGGAGAATGTCCGGCCATCTGTTCGTCAACTCAAGCTGAAGCGATCTTGGTTGCTGCAACAGGACAATGACCCAAAACACACCAGCAAATCCACCTCTGAATGGCTGAAGAAAAACAAAATGAAGACTTTGGAGTGGCCTAGTCAAAGTCCTGACCTGAATCCAATTGAGATGCTATGGCATGACCTTAAAAAGGCGGTTCATGCTAGAAAACCCTCAAATAAAGCTGAATTACAACAATTTTGCAAAGATGAGTGGGCCAAAATTCCTCTAGAGCGCTGTAAAAGACTCACTGCAAGTTATCGCAAACGCTTGATTGCAGTTATTGCTGCTAAGGGTGGCCCAACCAGTTATTAGGTTCAGGGGGCAATTACTTTTTCACACAGGGCCATGTAGGTTTGGATTTTTTTTTCTCCCTAAATAATAAAAACCACCATTTACAAACTGCATTTTGTGTTTACTTGTGTTATATTTGACTAATGGTTAAATGTGTTTGATGATCAGAAACATTTTGTGTGACAAACATGCAAAAGAATAAGAAATCAGGAAGGGGGCAAATAGTTTTTCACACCACTGTAAATGAACAAAAATGAAGATTTGTCACGTGGAAAATGTCCACATTTTCATTTGTCACCACTTCAGCTCCATCAGATTAGAATGAGTTGTTAAAAATGAGGTGCCAATGATTAGAACCTCCTTAATGGGTATGCAGGTGAACCCTGTCTTATTTAAACCACAGATATGAGGGGGTCTGGTGTTCTATTTACTATTGTGTGGTGTCATCATACCAAGATCAAATGAGCGCTCTAAGGCCCTCAGAACGAAGAATGTGGATGCCAAGGACACTGGCAAGGGATTTAAAAACATCACCAAATTATTTTTAATCAATCATTCCACTGTAAGAAGATCACCTACAAGTAGATTTCAAATGACTGCTATTTTTTCTGTGATTGGCCGGCCCAGCAAATTGAGCCAGAGAGCTGACTGTTTGATACTAAAAGAAGTTCCCCAAAAAGAACCCCAAAATTTCATTGTGGGATCTTCATGTCCAGGTAAGGAATCTTCCTCTCCTTCATCTGGAATGTCCACCCATCCATCTGGGGAGTCTTGTAAAGGTACGGCACCTTTCTCTCTCGTCTGTCCACTTGGGGCTTCCCATCTGGGTAAGGAACCTTCCCCTCTTCTGGTCGGGATGCTCATCCATCCTGTGTGGCACTTACAGCAGCTAAGCAAAGACCAGGTGTTCTATAAGAATGGACAGATGAATCAAAGTTAGAGTTGTCTGGTCAAAGGAACAGTAGACATGCTGGGTGCAAAACGGAAGAGAATATTTCAAGAGAAGAACCTCATACCAACTGTAAAGCATAATGATGGAAAAGTTCTGGCTTGCTGTCAGGACCTGGGCAGCTTGCAGTCATCAGGGCATCTATGGATTCTGCATCATATCAAAGTGTGCTTGAGGAGAATGTAAGGCCATCTATTCAAAAGGTAACACTGAACATTGGACAGATGAATCAAAGTTAGAATTGATGGGGTACTTATTTTGCTGGTTTTTGGCATGATGAAATCACTTCTTACAAAGAATGTAAGTGTAATGCCTCTCAATCTTGCCATTTGTTAGGGTGTGGTGCAAATGTGGGGTTCAGTTGTGGTTTGACACCAGAACATCTAACTTTACTACAATGCTTCACAGAGCAGCTGCCGTGTGGGACATCCTGAAACTTCACAGGATCCCCTCGAAGTTGCTGGATATCATGGCCAGCCTGTCCACTGGTACTGTGAGTGCTGTGCATAGTGGAGACAGAACCTGTGTTTTTCCCAGTTGATTCTGCGGTTCATCAGGGGTGTGTGTTCTGCTCCTACTCTGTTCAATGCTTGTATGGACTGGATGTTGGTCAGGGTCGTGGGGTCCAGCGGCTGTGGGGCATCTGCTGGTGAAGAAAGATTCACTGATGTTGACTTTGCTGAGGATGCTGTGATCTTCATGGAGTCAATGGAGGCTCTTGAGAGACTGAGTGAGGAGTCTGAGCATTGGGGCTTGCGAGTGTCCTGGTAAAAACCAAAGATCCAGGCCTTTAATGACCTCTTGGGCATGGCCATCAGCAGTGTGTCTGTCTGCAGAGAGAGTGTCGACCTGTCAAGAGGTTTACTTACCTTGGCAGTGACATTCATGTCTCTGGTGACTCTTTCTATGAAGTCAGTAGACGGATTGGGAGAGCATGGGGGGGGGTCATGAGGTCAATGGAAAGGGGTGCATGCCGCTCCCGATATCTGCAAAAAGACAAAGGTCCAAGTCTTTAGAGTCCTGGTGCTTCCTGTTTGTGAGACATTGGGCGCTCTCCAGTCACCTGAGATGAAGACTGGACCCCTTCACTACTGTGTCTCTTCAGAGAATCCTTGGGTACCACTGGTTTGATTTTGTGCTGCTCACAGAGTCCTGAATGAGGCACATGACCTGCATTCTGAGGGAGCGTCAGTTACGGTCATGTGGTGCAATTCCCTAAGGGTGATCTGGCTTACAGGATCCTCATTGTTGAGGACCCAGTGACTGAACCAGGCCAAGGGGATGCCCACATAATACCTCACTGTGGCACATAGGCGGTCATTTCCGGAGAGTGTGACTGGACTGCATGTATGCCCTGGGGTTTGCCAACCAGTATCCCGAGTTGTTTCATCGTGTATTGAGTGCAGAAACATGCTGTACCAGTGCCTGCTCCCCAATCTGACCTGACCTGACCTGAGAATGCTTCTTGCCAAATTCACATGGGCTAATAATTTTGACCTCCCCAATTTTCAATAAAGTTGTTATACAGCAACATAGAAGTTGTTTTTTTAAATAAAGCATGATCACAAATCATATCTCACTGCTGCCAGTCCTCTCATAATTTCTCAAACTAATGGAATGCCAATGCCTTTGGGGTGTAAGAGGAAGACTCACAGAGACACCCGGGGACAACTGAAGATTTCAAGCCCCCTCCTGTTTGCCAAAATGCAATGGGGAAGGGAAATTTGGCGCCCCCTGGATGCTGCGCCCGGGGACAGATGTCCTCCCTTGCCCCAACCAGCTACTGAACAAGTTACTGTTAATTCCCTTCTTAGGAAAACAGAAGAAGTTTAAAGATAATGTACGATGTCTGTCCAAAAAAAAAAAAAATGGCTGCACACTTTAATATTTGGGCGGACCACCGTTAGCTTTGCTGAACCGCTCATGGGGTTAAGGTCAGAACTCTATGATGGACAGGTCATGTGTGGAAATGATTCTTCATGCTCCCTCAATGAATCTTGGCATTGTCATCCTAGAATATGGCTGAAGAAAAAGCCATTGATGAGATAACCTGCTGTGGATGCTAGGGGTCACTGTTGCCCCTTTACACCCAACAGACAGATACCAGGTAAAAGCACTAAGAAGTATTTTAATACTTAGGCTGGATTTATACTTCACGCGACGGTGGACACTCCTTCTACGCAAGCGTTGTACTGTTTCTATTTGCGCCCGTACTTTACGTAAATCTGGAGGAATCCACCAGGTGGCAGTGCAAGATATTATCACAGTGAGAACAGGTTCGGCTTCACTGTGTCATGAATTGCCTGGAACACCCATTAAATTCCGATGACACCTTACCGCAATATCTCTGAAAAGGATGTTTAATGATTAAATCCATCAGTCCAGGGATTTGTCCATTTCAGCTAGCATTGGGCACGAGGCTGAAACAATCCCTGGACAAGGCATCAGCTCATCGCAAGGTGAATACAAGCACACACATACACGCTGGCGCCATTTTAGTGTCACCAAATCTGCATATCTTTGGAAGGAAACCGGAGCACACGGTGGAAACCCAGCAGGAAAACATAGAAAACTCCAGGCAGGGAATATCAGTGACAAGACTCCCTGTGAGACAGCAGTGCTACCGCTCCGCCACCGTGTCACCCCCTTGTGTGTAAATAACAGTATTCATTATTTAAACGAAATTAACGACTTATCTGTAAAATGTAACATGCTGTATATACTTCAATGCATTTCATCATGAAAGTGATATCAAGTATAAATCTGAGGATTCTAAATGTGCAGAAAGTTGGAATATCATACATTTAATTCTATTCTATTGCTGTTTGCCACTGCTGTCAGTACCGGAGGTATGTGAGACTTTTAAAATATATCGTGTCATTACGATCGGGAATATGCGACGCTTGAATATAAAAGCACCACGAATGCATCTGTATGTCGGCATTTTACTTCACCACTTTGAACTGCGCCCCGCGACTTTTTGCTAGTACAGTACAATACAATACAATACAGTTTATTTTTGTATAGCCCAAAATCACACAGGAAGTGCCGCAGTGGGCTTTAACAGGCCCTGCCTCTTGACAGCCCCCCAGCCTTGACTCTCTAAGAAGACAAGGAAAACTCCCAAAAAAAACCTTGTAGGGAAAATGGAAGAAACCTCGGGAAAGGCAGTTCAAAGAGAGACCCCTTTCCAGGTAGGTTGGGCGTGCAGTGGGTGTCAAAAGAAGGGGGTCAATACAATACAATACACAGAACAGAACAAATCCTCAATACAGTATAAAATAAAAAGGTTTTTATTTAGAAGTAAAAAGAATAAAAATTTTAGAAGTACGGAGGAGAATTTAACAGTAGATGATATCACATAATAAGATTTGGATAATTTTACACTCCTGGAGACCTCATCCATCAAGCTGCCTCCCCCATTTGGCCATTCCACGGCTGAAACAGTGTTGGGCCAGCCAATCCGATGAAAGGACCCCTCTTTCCCACGATTCCTGCGATCCTCCATCAGGGATGACTTTACCTTAGCCAGGCAAAACAACTTGGCAGGAGGGTCGTGGCACCAAGTGCCATATTTGAGTACCGAGAAGAGAAACAGAAAAGGTGAGGGTTAGTATCCAATTCTAGCTATCATGTTATTTATGTTTTAGTGCTAATGACTAACAACAGAGATGCAGTCTGTACAGTTAATCAGCAGCTCTAGTCAGGGTGTGCTAAACTGAAGTAGTGAGTCTTCAGCCGAGATTTAAAAGCTGAGACCGAAGGGGCATCTCTTATAGTAGCAGGCAGACCATTCCACAGTTTAGGGGCCCTGTAACTAAAAGCTCGACCTCCCACTGTTATTTTATTAATCCTTGGAACCATAAGCACTAGTTGTCAGTCAGTCATTTTCCAACCTGCTATATCATAACACAGGGTCAGGGGGGTCACACAGAACCAATCCCAGCCAGCACAGGGTGCAGCCCACCGCATGACATACACACACCCACCAAACACACACTAGGGACAATTTAGGATCGCCAATGCACCTAACCTGCATGTCTTTGGACTGTGGGAGGAAACCAGAGCACCCAGAGGAAACCCACGTAGACACGGGGAGAACATGCAAACTCCATGCAGGGAAGACCCAGGAAGCGAACCCAAGTCTCCTTACTGCAAGGCAGCAGCGATACCACTGCACCACCGTGCCACCCTACACTAGTTGAAATGTAGATAATCAATGCAGAGCTCAGCGTTAACGTTTGCAATGCAGTGTGTCCATCTGGTTGCTATGTCTCTATTGTGTACCGTTTGCCACAGGATTCACAAAAGCTGTGCTAACGTTTACGATGCACCATCTGTTGGAGAGCAGAGGCATAGCATCCAGACAGGCACACAGATGCTTATCCTTTTATTAAATAAGACAATGTTGTTTAGCCGAGACCAGATCCGATTGAAGCAACCCATAGGCTTGTACAGTGGGCACTATGCATGTTGGGTCCATCACTTTGTGGGAGTCCCTCCTTACCCTGATGCACCCATTGCTCTAGAATAGGGCAATTCCAGACTCATCAGACCATATGACCTTTTCCCATTGCTGCACAGTCCAAAGGAAGTCATTTATTCCTATTAGCCTTCCTATGAAGTGACTTTCCTCTGGACACAGAGCTGTTTTTAGTTCCAGTCCTGTACGTCCTTGTCACATTGTGCGTGTGGAATCGCTCATCACTGTTTAACATAGTCATGAGATCTACTGTCGATTTTCTATGATTTTACTTCACCAAGCATTTTAAGTGATCTCCGGTAATGGTCGTTCAAGATTTTTTTCTCCTTTTGTGAAGTTGATGGTTCACCACTGTCCTTCCAGGTTTTAGTGATGCGTTGGATGTTTCTTAACCCACTTCCATTCATTTCATCAATTTCCTTTGATGTTTTCTTTTCTTGATGCAGGCCAATAATTGGTTCTTAGGGTCCTTATTGCCACATGTACAGAGTCCAGTGATATTCTTACATGTGTGTGTTAATCAACATGCAACACACCACCACTCTCTAGTGCCATGATCAGTGAGTAGAAGTGCCATACCTCAAACTGTCTGTCTTTATCATCTGAAAGAACGTCTTTACCACAAAGTTAGAATTATAATGAGACAAGACCCTTCAGTCTCAGCATACATCATTAATAATCCCCCTTAATAAAAGAATTAGTGCCTGTGTATCTGTGTGTCCATCCGGTTACAATGTCTCTGTCATTCCAACAGATGGCACATTATAAACATTTGTAGTAATAAAATGCATTGCATTAGTCATTCCAACAGATGGCACATCATAAACATTTGTAGTAATAAAATGCATTGCATTAGTCATTCCAACAGATGGCGCATCACAAACATTATCACTGCTTTTTAAAATCCCATACCAAATGGCATATAACAGAGACTGTGCATCCATCCTGGTGCGATGTCTCTGTTATTCCGGCAAATGGTGCTTCACAAACATTTGTACTAATAAAATGCATTGTGTTTGTCATTTAAACAGTTGGCACATCATAACCATTAACACTGCTTTTACAAATCCCATGCATTTTTCATTCCAACAGCTGGTGCATTGCAAACATTTGTGACAATGCATTGTATTATGCGTCTATGATTTCTCGTTCTTGCAGATTCATTTTATACTTTATACTTTATCCGTGATTATCATGCTCACCTACCAGCAACTGGAACAGTCTGGCTTTACGCCTAAGAAGTCTACCATCCTGGCACTGAGGGCTCTCATGCAGTGCAAACGCGAATATCGGCAGAGTTTCTTTGCAGCCTTTGTCAATTTTTGTAAAGCGTTTGACTCAGTTAATTGAGTTGCCCTGTGGGACATCCTGAGGGTTTGCGGGATCCCCTCAAGGTTGCTGGATATCATGGCCGGCCTGTACACTGGTACTGTGAGTGCTGTTCAGAGTGGAGGCAGGACCTCTGCATTTTTCCCAGTTGATTCTGCGGTTTGTCAGGGGTGTGTTCTGTTCCTCCTCTGTGCAATGCTTGCATGGAGTGGGCGTTGGGCAAGGTCGTGGGGTCCAGTGGAAGTGGGGCATCTGTTGGTGAAGAAAGATTCACGGATCTTGACTTTGCTGATGATGCTGTGATCTTTGTGGAGTCAATGGAGGCTCTGATTGGGGCTCTCGAAAAACTGAGAAAGGAATCTGAGTGTCTGGGCTTGCGAGTGTCCTGATAAAAACCAAAGAGCCAGGCCTTTAATGACCTCTTGGGCACGGCCATCAGCAGTGTGTCTGTCTGTGGAGAGAGTGTCGGCCTCGTTGAGAGGTTTACTTTTACATTCATGTCTCTGGTGACTCTTTCTATGAAGTCAGTAGACGGATTAGGAGAGCATGGGGGGTCATGAGGTCACTAAAAAAGGGATGTGTGGCGCTCCCAATATCTCTGCAAAAGGACTAAGGTCCAAGTCTTTAGAGTCCTGGTGCTTCCTGTCTTGCTATATGGTTGTGAGACATGGACGTTATCCAGTGACCTGAGATGAAGACTGGACTCCTTCAGTACTGTGTCTCTCCGGAAAATCCTTGGGTACCACAGGTTTGACTTTATGTTGCTAACAGAGTCCCGAATGAGGCACATGACCTGCATTGTGAGGGAGTGTCAGTTACTGCACTGTGGCTCATTTCCCCGAGGGTGATCCAGCTCATAAGCTCCTCACTGTTGGGGACCCGAGTGGCTGGACCAGGCCAAGGGGTCACCCACGTAACATCTGGCTGCAGCAGATAGAGGGTCATTTCCAGAGGGTGGGACTGGACCATGTGTCTGCCTGGGGGGTTGCCAACCAGGATCCAGAGTTGTTTCATCGTGTAGTGGGTGCGGCAACACACTGTACCAGTGCAGGCTCTCGACTTGACTTGACTTGACTTGACTTATAAGATCAGACCATATCTGCTGGAGTATGCAGCACAGTTCCTGGTCCAGGATTTTTGGACTACTGTAACTCTGTGTTGGCAGGAGCATTGGCATGTGTCACCAACCTGCTACAGATGATTCAAAATGCAGTAGTACGTCTGGTGTGCACATGTCACTCCTCTCTTCTGATCACTGCAGTGACTTTCTGTAGTGGCATGTGTTCATTTCAGTCCTTGATCCTCAACTACAGAGTAGTCAGTGGGTCTGCAGCTATACATGGAGACACTTGTGAGGTCTTGTGCTCCTTCTTGACCACCCAGGTCTGCTGTTGAAAGGCATCCAGTGATGCAACCTCTGCATGGCAGCAAATCTCAATCCAAGCTCTTTTCATGTGTAGCTCCTGGCTGATGGAACAAGTCGCCCACCCACCCACCTCTATTCAAACTGCTGACTCCCTCAATGTTTTTTAAGAAGCATTTGAAGACCCTCTTGTTCGGTGAAGTTCTCATATTAGCTGTTAGGCTTTGTAACCTAAATATTGAAACTCACTTGTATTTTGTTTTGAGCTCTGCACTCGTGATGAATTTTGTACCCTTGTCACCTCTCACACCTGTCCCCCATTCTGAAGTTTACTCGATTATGTTGATTTGTTTTGTAAGTTGCTTTGGTTGCTTTGGATTAAAGCGCCTGCTAAGCAAATAAATGTTAATGTAAATGTGTTTACATGTTTGAATTAACTCACTCAGCGTCACACAGAGAGTTGCTGGATGAGCTGAATTTGTAATCTTCTGATCTTCTGAAGTGTCTGCTAAGCAAATAAATGTTAATGTACTTCAGAACAAAGAGTAGTGTTTGCCCAGAGCCTGCTCTTCAACCGTAGCACCAAACTTGACAGGTTTTTACAGTGCAAGGTAAGGCACCGGAGAGCGGGCACACGTTGTGTGTTAATTAGCACATGCAAGTCAGAACTTCACTGGACTCCGCACATGTGACAGTAAACCTACAGTGGTGGCCATAAGTTCTGAGGATGAGCCAAGTGTCGGTTTTCACAAAGTTTGCTGCTTCAGTGTTTTTAGATCTTTTTGTCAGATGTTTCTATGGTGTACTGAAGTAAAATTACTAGCAGTTCAGAAGTTTCAAAGTCTTTTATTGACAATGACATGAAGTTTATGCGCAGAGTCCATATTTGCAGTGTTGGCCCTTCTTTCTTTTTCAAGACCTCTGCAATTCACCCTGGCAGGCTGGCAATCAACTTCTAGGCTAAATCCTGACTGATGGCAGCCCATAATCATTGCTTGGAGTTTGTCAGAATTGGTGGGTTTTTATTTGAGGATTGACCACAAGTTCTCAATAGGATTAAAGGTCTGGGGAGATTCCTGGCCATTGACCCAAAATTTCAATGTTTTGTTCCCTGAGTCACTTAGTTCTCACTTTTGCCTTATGGCCCGGTGCTCCATCATGCTGGATTGTTCATTGTGGGTCACCAAACTGTTCTTGGATGGTTGGGAGAAGTTGCTCTTAGAGGATGTTTTGGTCCCATTCTTTATTCATGGCTCAGGATTGGGGGGCACCACCAGTGCAGAGCTTGCTCAGGAATGGCAGCAGGCAGGTGTGAGTGAGATGAAGACTTTTGGAGGATGGCCTGGTGGGAGTCAAGAAGGGCAGCAAAGAAGCCAAGAAAAACATCAAGGACAGACTGATAATCTGGGATTGGACTGGTGAGGACTGCTGGGGTCAAGTCATTTTCTGTGATGAATCCCCTTTCTGATTGTTTGGGGCATCCAGAGAAGAAAAGGTGAGCGGCGCAACCATCAGTCCTGTGCCACGCCAACAGTAAAGCATCTTGAGACTATTCATGTGTGGAGTTGCTTCTCAGCCAAGGCAGTGGGCTCACTCACAATTTGGCCAGCCATGAATAAAGAATGGGACCAAAACATCCTCCGAGAGCAACTTCTCCCAACCATCCAAGAACAGTTTGGTGACCAACAATGCCTTTTCCAGGCTCCCATATATGGAGACACATCTGAGGTCCTGTGCTCCTTCTTGACCACTCATGTCTGCTGTTAAACAGTGTCTGGTGATACCACTTCTGCTTAGTAGGTATCAAATCTCAACTTAGACTAATGGGTCTGCACCCATATATGGAGGCACTTCTGAGGTCCTAGTCTCCTCCTCAACCACTCAGGTCTGCTGTTGAACGTGTCTGGTGATGCCACCTCTGTGTGGTATCAAATCTTTACTAAGACTAAAGGGCCATAAGGCAAAAGTGCCTTGGGGAACTAAATATCGAAATTTGGGGTCCATGGCCAGGACACTCCGTATTGAGAACTTACAATACAATACAATACAATACAATTTATTTTTGTATTGCCCAAAAGTGCCGCAATGGGCTTTAACAGGCCCTGCCTCTTGACAGCCCCCCAGCCCTGACTCTCTAAGAAGACAAGGAAAAACTCCCCCAAAAAAACCCTTGTAGGGAAAAAATGGAAGAAACCTCGGAAAAGGCAGTTCAAAGAGAGACCCCTTTACAGATAGGTTGGGAGTGCAGTGGGTGTCAAAAAGAAGGGGGTCAATACAAAGCAATACAATACACAGAACAGAACAAATCCTCAATACAGTATAAAAATAAAAATTTTAGTAGTACGGAGCAGAATTTAACAGTAGATTATATCACATACAATGATTTGGATTTGTTTAGAGTCCTGGAGACCTTATCCATCAAGCTGCCTCCCCCATTTGGCCATCCCACAGCTGAAATAGCGCTAATCCGATGAAAGGACCCCTCATTCCCACGATTCATGTGATCCTCCATCAGGGATGACTTTACCTTAAAGTCAGGCAAAACAACTTGGCAGGAAGGCAGTAGCACCAAGTGCCACATTTGAGTACCGGGAAGAGAAACAGAACAGGTGAGGGTTAGTATCCAATTATAACTGTCATGTTACTTATGTTTTAGTGCTAATGACTAACAACAGAGATGTAGTCTGTACAGTAAATCAGCAGCTCTAGTCAGGGTGTGCTAAACTGAAGTAGTGAGTCTAGAGCCGGGATTTAAAAGCTGAGACTGAAGGAGCATCTCTTATAGTAGCAGGCAGACCACTCCACAGTTTAACGGGGGTCCATTAACTGAAAAGCTTGACCTCCCACTGTTATTTTATTAATTCTTACAATCATAAGCAGACCAGCATCTTGAGATCTTAATGTGCGCTCAGGTTTGCAAGTCATGATAAGTTCAGACAAGTAAGCCAGACCCTGGTCATTTCATGCTTTATACCGGCAGCCAGTGTAAGGATTTAAGAACTGGAGTTATGTGTTCGTATTTTCTTGTTCTTGTAATAATTCTTGCAGCAGCATTTTGCATTAACTGGAGGCTGTATAAAGAACAGTTTGAACATCCAGTGAACACCGCATTGCAGTAGTCAATCCTACTAGAAATAAATACATGAATTAATTTCTCAGAATCCTGTTTATTTAGAAAGCGCCTTAATTTCCCAACATTTTTAAGATGGAAGAAACATGATTTGGACAACTTTGTAATATGCGCTTTAAATGACATGCTAGAGTCAAAGAGAACTCTGAGATTGAGGGCTGATTCAGTAAAATTAATGGAGATTCCAACTGAGTTCAATGATGACAGAATATTGATGTGATCAGCGTCATTCCCTCCATTTATTAACATCTCTGTTCTATTGGTGTTTAAAGACAAGTAGTTCTCATCCATCCACTCCTTTAATTCATTAACACAACTAATTAAAGACAACATCGGAGAAACTTCATTTGGTCTAAAAGAAATGTAGAACTGGTGTCATCTGCATACGAGTGAAAATTAACATTATGTTTCCTAATGAGAGATCCCAGTGGAAGCCTGTAAAGTGAAAACAGTAAAGGTCCCAGTACTGAGCCCTTTGGGACACCATATTGAACTTCTGTGTATAATAGATGGAGTCCTGTCAGCACATTTTTGTACATATTGGAATCGATTTGATAAATAAGAACTAAACCAAGCGAGCACAGTGCCTGTGAGCCCAACATCATTTTCTAGCCTGTGCAGTAAAATAGAATGGTCGATGGTGTCAAATGCTGCACTTAAGTCCAACAACATAACTACAGAGTTTCCTTCATCAGAGGATATCAGAATGTGGTTTACAACCCGTGTTAGTGCCGTTTCTGTACTATGACCAGTGCGGAAACCAGACTGGAATTTCTCAAATAAATTGTAATGCGTAAGGTGTGACTGAAGCTGACTGGCAACTACTTTTTCTAGTATTTTAGAGAGAAACGGTAAATTTGAAATAGGCCTATAAATTATTTAGTATGTGTGGGTCCATGTCTGACTTTTTAAGTAATGGTTTAATGACTGACACTTTTAGTGCATCAGGTACCGTGCCATGCAATAATGAACTATTGATAATGTTTAGAATAGGTGCTGCAGGAACATCCATTGCACTTTGTACTAGTTTTGTTGGCATTGGATCTAGGGAACAAGTAGTGGGCTTCATTTTAGAAATTAAAGTTAAGACTTCCTGCTCAGTTACAGGATTAAAATTACTAAAGTGCTGAATGCAATGTGAGGCAGGGTCTGCTAAGCTAGTATGCGGTTTGTACTGTGATGCAGAGATCTGGGATCTTATATTCTTAATTTTCTCATTGAAGAAGTTCATAAAGTCTGTACTGCTAATATCTGTTGGGATTTTGCACTGTTGATCTGAATTTCCATTTGTTAATTTAGCAACTGTTCTAAACAGTACTCGAAGATTTTTATTATTGTTATCTATTATTGTAGAATAGTATTCTGAGCGAGCTTTAAAGAGAGCTTTTTTATATTTATTAACACTCTCTGTCCATGCAGTTTGAAAGACATGTAGCTTTGTTGTTCTCCATCTGTGCTCCAGTTTTCGACACTCTAATTTAAGAGCTCGAGTGTTTTTATTAAACCAGGGAGAGTTTCTATGTGCTTTGATCACTTTTGTTTTAAGGGGAGCCCCTGCATCCAGAGCATCTCTCAAAGTCACCTTACAATGTGATGTTAGCTCATCTAAATTGTTTTCCACGTTTACATTTTGTTTATTCATTGTTTTTAATGGTTTTGTTTTTAACTGTTATATTTGTACTGTATTTGCTGTTCAGCGCCCTGTGACCTTTTGTCTATGAAGGGCGCTATATAAATAAATAAACTAACTAACTAACTACATTTGATATTAACTGATCTAAATGGTTTTCCACAATTACACTCGACTTATTCATAGTATCTATAAATTTTGAAACAGAATTACAATCTAGATGTCGCACTGTCTTTGTTTTAATCTGGGAGTATGTTGGCAAGGGCAGGACTAAATCAAATGTAATTAAGTAGTGATCGGAAATAACTTCATTTAATGGAGTAATATGATAATTTGATTGGTTCCTGCCTTGTGCCCTGTGTTGGCTGGGATTGGCTCCAGCAGACCCACGTGACCCTGTGTTCAGATTCAGCGGGTTAGAAAATGGATGGATGGATGGATGGATGAAGCTTTGTAAGTTATAATTAAATCTAATGTGTGGTTATGATTATGAGTTGGACCTTTGACAATCTGACAAAATCCTACTGAATTTAACAAATAAGTAAAACATTTGCTAAAAGTGTCAGTTTCCACATCAATGTGTACATTAAAATCCCCCATCAGTACTACGTGATCATATTTATAGCCAAATCAGATTGCTAAATGCAGTCATGAACAATGAATTTGTGGTCAATCCTCAAGAGGCGGGTGGACAAACAAAAACCCACCAATTCTGACAAACTCCAAGCATTGATGATGCAAGAATGAGCTGCTGCCATCAGTCAGGATTGGGCCCAGAAGTTGATTGACAGCCTGCCAGGGCGAATTGAAAAAGAAAGAAGGGCCAACACTGAAAATCTTGACTCTTTGCATAAACTTCATGTCATTGTCAATAAAAGCCTTTGAAACTTATGAACTGCTTGTAATTCTGCTTCAGTATACCATAGAAATATCTGACAGAATGATCTGAAAACACTGAAGCAGCAAACTTTGTGAAAATTAATACTTGGGTCATTCTCCAAACTTTTGGCCAGAGCTGTCTGACTGTATACTGTAAATGACCTCACATACAGTCATGGCCGAAATTATCGGCACCCCTGGAATTTTCCCAGAAAATGCACCATTTCTCTCAGAAAATTGTTGCAATTACAAATGTTTTGGTATCCACATGTTTATTTCCTTTATGTGCATTGGAACAACACAAAAAAACAGAAAAAAGCCAAATCTGACATCATGTCACACAGAACTCCAAAAATGGGTTGGACACAATTATTGGCACCCTTTCAGAATTGTGGGTAATTCATTTTATTTCAAGCATATGATGCTCGTTTGAACTCACCTGTGGCAAGAAACAGGTGCTGGCAACACAGCGATCACACCTGAAGCCAGTTAAAATGGAGACAAGTTGACTCAACCTTTCTGATGTGTGTCTGAGTGTGCCACACTAAACATGGAGAAAAGAAAGAAGAGCAGAGAATTGACTGAGGACTTGAGAACAAAAATTGTGGAAAAATATCAACAATCTCAAGGCTACAAGTCCATCTCCAGAGATCTTCATGTTCCTTTGTCCACTGTGCACAACATAATCAAGAAGTTCACAACACATGGCACTGTAGCTAATCTCCCTGGACGTGGACGGAAGAGATAAATTGATAAAAGACTGCAATGAAGGATAGTCTGAATGGTGGATAAACAGCCGCAATCAACTTCAAAACATATTCAAGCTGTTCTGCAGACTCAGGGTGAAACAGTGTCAGCTCGAACTATCCGTCGACATCTGAACGAAATGAAACGCTATGGCAGGAGAGCCAGGAGAACCCCACTGCTGACACAGAAACATAAAAAAGCCAGACTGGAGTTTGCCAAAATGTACTTGAGGAAGCCAAAATCCTTCTGGGCGAACGTCTTGTGGACAGATGAGACCAAGGTAGAGCTATTTGGTAAAGCTCATCATTCTACTGTTTACAGAAAACAGAATGAGGCCTACGAAGAAAAGAACACAGTACCTACAGTCAAACATGGTGGAGGTTCTAAGATGTTTTGGGGATGTTTTGCTGCCTCTGGCACTGGATGCCTTGACTGTGTGCAAGGCATCATGAAATCTGAAGACTACCAAAAGATATTGGGGCACAATGTAGGGCCCAGTGTCAGAAAGCTGGGTCTGCGTCAGAGGTCATGGGTGTTCCAGCAGGACAATGACCCCAAACATACCTCTAAAAGCACTCAGAAATGGTTGAAGACAAAGAGCTGGAGAGTTCTGAAGTGGCCAGCAATGAGTCCGGATCTAAATCCGACTGAACACTTATGGAGAGATCTCAAAATTGCTGTTCTGAGAAGGCGCCCTTCAAATCTGAGGGACCTTGAGCAGTTTGCAAAAGAAGAGTGGTCGGAAATTCCAGTTGAGAGGTGTAACAAGCTTGTTGATAGTTATAGGAAGCGCTTGATTTCAGTTATTTCGTCCAAAGGACGTGCAACCAAATATTAAGTAGAGGGTGCCAATAATTTTGTCCAGCCCGGTTTTCAAGTTTTGTGTGACATGATGTCAGATTTGGCTTTTTTTCTCGTTTTTTTTGTGTTGTTCCAATGCACATAAAAGAAATAAACGTGTGGATACCAAAAAATTTGTAATTGCAACAATTTTCTGGGAGAAATGGTGCATTTTCAATGAAAATTCCAGGGGTGACAATAATTTCGGCCATGACTGTAGTTGGTATAAGGGTGTACCTTCACCCTGCCACCACAAGGAGGCAGTCATGCACTTCTGTTGAGGTAAGCCAACTTCAAATCAAAGATTAGCTTGGGATTGAAACAAAATTAGCAAAATAAAAATAATATATACCATATATTATTATAGATTACAAATATTTTTTTTTGTTCTCATTTTTGTGTTACCTGTTAAAAAAAAGAAGGACAGGAAGAAGAAATCCTAATTTTTTAATCAATTTCCATCACTGCAAACATTATACCAGAATGAAACAGACAGTTGTGGTAAACAACAAAACCAAAACAAAAGCCCCCCTTGGCTTGCTTCCATTTTATGTAAATCCAAGTTTTTTTAAGAGAAGGGGTCCCTTGGGTGTCCTCGTCCACTCAGTGGTCCTGGCTGCGGCCCCTCCTGAAATATTCACACACACACCCTGGGCCTTATAGTTTCTCTCTGTGCATTGCCTTGTGAAGACTTATTTTCTATCTTCCAACCAAACTTTGTTCTATATAGTGCCTTTCACAACTAACTTAATAATATTGCAATCCAAGATGTAAGATCAATCACTTGTCAAACTACAGAGACAGTGAAAATCAGCAGACAAGGAGAGGGTTGAATACGTGGATGTAAGCTTCTAAAATGCAAAAGTCGGCTCCTTTTATTTAAATATGATTTATGACATTATAAACACTTGTTTCATTTTAAGCCATACTCTAAATTTACCTGTAAATTTCTTAATAACAGTGGTATGCAAATCCACGTTTGACTGACAGCTGACTCTATCGATCAGGCTTTTTAATTACCTGCATGTGCTCCCTTTACACGTTAAATTTCAGCTCCTATTGGCTAAAGTGCTGAGCTATCGGTTTCAGGGTCAAGGGTTCAGCCCCTCCCACCACTGACTCCCAGTGCGACTCTTTCAATACGGCAAATGGTAAGTTGGTGTCCGTTCTGAAGGGCACCCTACCCAGTAGTATTATGAAGTTACAGAATGAGTCCCCTTACTGACTGCCAGTGTGACCTCCTTCAGTCAGTTCAAATACCTGTACACTGTAGAAACAAGCAAATCCGGATTTTCCACCTAAAAGGGAGAATTAGAAGATTTTGATTTGCAATGAAAGCTGCTATATAAAATCAGAAGGTTACAGATTCAGTTCTGCCAGCAGCTCTCTGTGTGAGTTCATTCAACATGTAAACACATTTACATTTATTTGCTTAGCAGATGCTTTAATCCAAAGTGCCTTACACAACAGGCCAACATAATTCAGTCCGACCATCACAAGTGGAGATCTCAGAACAAAAAATACGTGAACAGTAATTCCTAGATTAATAAATATGCTATTCTTGATACATTTCAGTCAGGTTTTAGAACAAATCACAGCACAGAAACTGCACTCGTTAAAGTAGTAAATGACTTGTGTGTAAATGCAGACAGAGACCGTTTATCTGTTCTCATCCTATTAGATCTGAGTGCCGCATTTGACACCATTGATCATAATATTCTTAAGAATCGCCTTAGTCAGTGGGTGGGCCTCTCTGGCAGGGTCTTAAATTGGTTTGAATCCTACCTGGCAGGGAGAAAATTCTTTGTTAATTGTGGTAATTACAGCTCAAAGACACATGATATCCTATATGGTGTTCCACAAGGCTCTATCCTGGGTCCGCTGCTCTTCTCAATCTACATGCTTCTGTTAGGTCAGATTATCTCAGGGCACAACATGAGCTACCACAGCTATGCTGATGACATACAGCTGTATTTATCAGTTGCACCTGATGACCCCGAATCTCTTGATTCACTAACACAATGTCTGACTTGTATTTCAGAATGGATGAATAGTAACTTTCTCAAGTTAAATAAAGAGAAAACTGAAATCTTGGTAATTGGCAATAATGGATACAATGAGGCTATTAGAAATAAACTGGAAGCATTAGGATTAAAAGTCAAAACGGAGGTAAAAAGCTTATGGGTAACTGTTGACTGTAACCTAAATTTTAAATCGCATATTAATCAGATCACTAGGACAGCATTTTTTCACTTAAGAAACATAGCAAAAGTCCTCTTATATCATTGAAAGATGCTGAGAAATTAGTTCATGCGTTTGTTTTCAGTCAACTAGATTACTGTAACGCACTCCTCTCAGGATTACCCAAAAAAAGACATAAAAATCATTTGCAACTAGTGCAGAATGGAGCTGCTAGAATCCTTACCAGGAAAAGAAAATCCGAGCACATCTCTCCAGTTTTGATGTCACTACACTGGTTACCTGTGTCATTCAGGATTGACTTTAAAATTCTGCTTATGGTTTATAAAGCCTTAAATAATCTCGCCCCATCCTATAAATCGGAATGTCTGAAGTCTTATATTCCAAATCGTAACCTCAGATCCTCAAATGAGTGTCTCCTTAGAATTCCAAGAGCAAAACTTAAAAGAAGTGGTGAGGCGGGGGGGCCTTCTGCTGTTATGAACCTAAAATCTGGAATAGCCTGCCAGTAGGAATTCGCCAGGCTAATACAGTGGAGCACATTAAAAAACTGCTGAAAACACATTACTGTAACATGGCCTTCTCATAACTTCACTGTAATTTAATCCTGATACTCTGTATATCCAATTCATTATAATAACCATTCATGGTGGCTCTAAAATCTGTACTAACCCCTACTCTCTCTTCTGTTTCGTTTTCCGGTGTCCTTTTGGTGGTGGCTTGCGCCACCACCATCTACTCTAAGTACCATGATGTTCCAAAAATGATGGATGGATTAAAAGCCAGAAGTCAGTGTGACCATCACCATCAAGTCCTTCCATGAGAACCCTAAATACAAAGAGGACTATTTCATTTATGTTAGGTAGAATGCCCAGAGGGGACTGGGTGGTCTCGTGGCCTGGAACCCCTGCAGATTTTATTTTTTTCTCCAGCCGTCTGGAGTTTTTTTTTGTTTTTTCTGTCCCCCCTGGCCGTCGGACCTTACTCCTTTTCTATGTTAACTAATGTTGCCTTATTTTAATTTTTTATTTTGTCTTTTATTTTTCTTTTCTTCATTATGTAAAGCACTTTGAGCTACTTTTTGTATGAAAATGTGCTATATAAATAAATGTTGTTGTTGTGTTGTTGTAGATGATAAAACCTAATGGCAAATATCAGAAGTTCACCCAACAAGAAAGTCTTCAAATGCTTCTTAAACACAATAAGGGAGTCCACAGTTCAAATGGAGACGAGCAGCTTGTTTCACCAGCCAGGAGGTACACATGAAAAGAATTTGGATTGAGATTTGATACCATACAGAGGTGGCATCGCCGTTCAACAGCAAACCTGAGTGGTCAAGAAAGAGCACAGGACCTTAGATGTGTTTCCATATATAGGTGCAGACCCATTAGTCTTGGTTGAGATTTGATACCAAGCAGAAGTGGCATCACCAGACATGTTCAACAACAGACCTGAGTGGTCGAGAAGGAGCACAGGCCCTCAGAAGTGTCTCCATATATGGGTGCAGACCCATTAGTCTTGGTTGAGATTTGATACCAAGCAGAGGTAGCATCACCATTCCACAGCAGACCTGAGTGGTCATGAAGGAGAGTAGGACCTCAGAAGTGTCTCCATATACAGGTGCAATCCCATTAGTCTTGGTTGAGATTTGATATCACGCAGAGGTGGCATCGCCGTTGAACAGCAGACCTGAGTGGTTGAGGAGGAGCACAGGTCCATAGAAGTGTCTCCATATATGGGTGCAGACCTTTAGTCTTAGTTGAGATTTGATACCACACAGAGGTGGCATCACCAGACACATTCAGTAGCAGACCTGAGTGGTTGAGGAGGAGAGTAGGACCTCAGAAGTGCCTCCATATATGGGTGCAGACCCATTAGTTTTAATTGAGATTTGATACCAAGCAGAAGTGGCATCACTAGACACCGTTTGACAGCAGACATGAGTGGTCAAGAAGGAGCACAGGCCCGCAGAAGTGTCTCCATATATGGGTGCAGACCCATTAGTCTTGGTTGAGATTTGATACCAAGCAGAGGTAGCATCACCATTCCACAGCAGACCTGAGTGATCATGAAGAAGAGTAGGACCTCAGAAGTGTCTCCATATATGGTTGCAGACCCATTAGTCTAGGTTGAGATTTGATACCAAGAGGAAGTGGCATCACCAGATATGTTCAACAGCAGACCTGCGTGGTTGAGGAGGAGCACAGGTCCATAGAAGTGTCTCCATATATAGATGCAAAACCATTAGTCTAGGTTAAGATTTGATACGACGCAGAGGTGGCATCACTAGATACGTTCAACAGTAGTCCTGAGTGGTCAAGAAGGAGAGAAGAACCTCAGATGCATAGATAGATAGATAGATAGATAGATAGATAGATAGATAGATAGATAGATAGATAGATAGATAGATAGATAGATAGATAGATAGATAGATAGATAGATATAGATAGATAGATAGATAGATAGATAGATAGATAGAAGATAGATAGATAGATAGATAGATAGATACTTTATTAATCCCAAGGGGATGGTTGATGTGCCTTCGTATATGGGTGCAGACCTTTAGTCTTAGTAAATATTTGATACCACACAGAGGTGGCATCACCAGACATGTTCAACAGCAGACCTGAGTGGTCAAGAAGGAGCACCGGACCTCAGATGTGTCTCCATGTATAGGTGCAGACCCAATGACTACTCTGTAGGCAAACATCTAACATTTAAACTTAATATGTGCCACTACAGGAAGCCAATGTAGTGATCTGAAGAGGGGAGTGACACATACCTGCCTCAACTGGACACAATTTGAATCATCTGCAGCTGCTTGATGATACATGCCAGTGCTCCTGCCAGCAGTGAGTTACAGAAATCCAGATGTGACAAGACCAAAGCCTGGACCAGAAGTTATGCTGCATACTCTGTCAGATACGGTCTGATCTTACAGATATTGTATTGAGTGAATCTGCAAGACGATGAGACCACAGCAATATGGTCCTTGAAGGACAGCTGGTCATCCGTCACCTCTCCAAGGCTGCATGCAGATGAAATGATCGAATATCCGTGAGTAGAAATGACTAAAGGGGGACCCCACTTGCTCAATGAAATGATTCTATAGAAATGACCAAGGGGGAGCAGCTCGATGAAACAAATGAGCATCTGTGAGTCAAAATGACTAAGAGGAACCCCTCCTCGATGAAACAATCGAACATTCATGAGTTGCAATAACCAAAGAGGTGATAAAATGATTGAGTATCCGCAAGTAGAAATGTCCAAGGGGGAACCACCCTCTGCTTGATGAAATGATCAAATATTCACAAGCAGAAATGACCAAGGGGGCGATGAAATGATTGGGTATCTACAAGTAGAAATGACTAAGATGGACCAGCCCCCATACTCAATGTAACAAATGAATATCTGTGGGTTGAAATGACTAAAGGACCCCACCCAAACTTGAAGAAATGTTTGAATATCCAAAAGTAGAAATGACCAAGGATGAACCAGCCTCCTGCTCAACGAATTGAATGAAAATCTGCAAGCTGAAATGACTGAGGAGAATCAACCCCTTACTTGTTGAGATGATCGAATATCCACAAGTAAAATGACCAAGGGGGACCAGTCTCCCACTCAATGAAACGATTGAACATCTGTCAGTCAAAATGACCAAGGGGGTGAGGAAATGATTGAATATTTGTGAGTCAAAATGGCTTAAGGGGCCCCTCTCCTCAATGAAACGATTAGATATCTTCAAGTACACATGACCAAGGGGGTCCAGCCTCCTACTCAATGAAATGATTGGAAATCTCCGAGTTGAAATGGACGAGGTGGTTCAAACCCCTGCTTGATAAGACGATTGAATATCCACAAATAGAAAAGACCAAGGGGGTGATGAAGTGGTTGGGTTTTGTGCTAAAATCAAGATCGAGAAATAGAGTGGTGCAGTAAATGCCCCCGGTGTCTGTGTGCTGCATTGTTAAAATTCTCTACTAAGGACTTAAGTCACCAGGACGCCTATGGGGGTCTTAATCTGGCCTTGATTTCAGGAGGCAGCAGGTAAATCACACTCCCATCTACATTGGCGCCGAGGCTGTATAAAGAGTCAATAGTTTTAAATTCCTGGGGGTTACCATCACCAATGATCTTAGGGGGACAGGACACACTGCAACGGTCACAAAAACGGCCCGTCTGCAACTTTAATTTCTCAGACGTGTGAGGAAGGCCCGGATGTCTCCAGCAAACCTCATCAACTTTTAGAGTCCATCCTGACAGGCTGCATGTTGTGCTGGTATGGCAGCAGTTCAGCTAAGGACTACAAGGCAATGCAGGGGACGGTGAAAACAGCGCAGATCATCATTGGCACATGGGAAGGTAAAATGAATCATAAAGGACCCCAGTCACCCTGCATTGACATTTTTCTTCATTCTTTCATCAGATGGGGGCGCTAGAGAACTATTAACACCCAAACTGTGAGATTTAATGACGGTCTCTCCCGGCAGGTAATAAGGTGGTTCATTAGACATTGTGAAAAGATTGGAGAGAAACAGTAGGAAGTTTTGGGAGCAGTTGCCCGTATACTTGAATTAGGCTGCCAAAATTGAAAGGTTGGTTCAATAGAACAGGTCCCAACAGACTTCAGTCCAACAATAGAACAATCGTAACAGGCAAAGATGGCGGTTTTAAAGCTGGGCAGGGGAAGGGATGTCATTGGGGCAGGAACCAGAAATGATGTAATTGGGACCAGAACTGGAAGTGATGTCATTGGGCCCCCGTACCGGTAATGACATCCTCAAGTCCAGGCAAAATTTCCTGTGGTTGGTGTGCCGATTAAAAAGAGTGGAGGATTAGTGCACCCTGCCACCCCCTGGTCTGGCATGGAATTATCCCTTTGTGAGCCCTTCAGCTGCCTCACATCCGCTTGTGTATAATAACATATATAAACAAGAGACCTGTGTGTGTGTGTGTGTGTGTGTGTGTGTGTATGGAACAGTCCGCTCTACTTATGCTCAACCACAGCCACTAGATGGCGCACGCATCCACTTTTAAAAACGCCTTTGTGCAGCTGCGCAAGAACGAAGTTGTGCTAACGGCACAGATGAAGAGACACAACGTCGAAAGGAAGCAAACTCCGCGGCTCAGCAACGTGCAAGTGCAACACCTCAGCAATGAGGGGCAAAGCTTGAAGTTTTCACATCTGGAGGGATTTTCTTGAGAGAAAACTTAATAGCGATACGGCTAAGATACGGTTTTGCCAGTGTCTTCTTACAAAAGCCAGTTTTTTTGCAGTTACAGGAGGGGTCCACATCCTCTGCACTGGGTAACTCTTATGTGTTAGCTGACGCCTGTCCAAGTTCATGAATATAGTAAAACTGCTAGGGGGTCTTTGGGTTGATTTTTGTCCCGAAGACCACACACAGCTAGTACTGTGATATGTGATAAACTGTCTGTAATCAACCGGGCTAATTAAGTGGCACATGTTCTATGACTCTTAGGGACATAATGTTGTGTTTAGTGTTATTTACATGATTATTATGAATATTAGGTTTAATTTTTAGCTTTTATAGCTTTTGTGTCCGCAATGAATAATTAGGCAAGTAAGTAATTTGGCTGCACACAGAACATACCAGGGTGGCAGATCTGTGGATGGTGCCATCTCCCTCACCCTGCACATCTGGAAAGTAAAAACGCCTGCCATATGTCAGGATGCTGCTCATTGACTATAACCTTGTCTTCAACACCATTGTGCCCTCCAGCCTGGTGCTAAATCTCCGAGTCCGCCGAGTCTGAGCAGTTTCATCTGTGGTTGGGTGTGTGACAACCTCATAAACAGACCCCCAGTCAGTGAGGATTTGTCGCAATAAGTCCTCCACCACCATCAGTGTTCCACAAGACTGTTACCTCAGCCCACTGCTATAAAGTCTATTCACCTGTGACTATGCAGCAAATCACGAGGGCAACAACATCATCAAGGTCACAGATGACACCACTGTGACTGGCCTCATCAACGACAATAATGAGAAGTAAAAGACGTGACTGTATGATGCCCTAACAACAACCTCTCCCTGAACATTGATAAACTTAAAGGACATCAGAAAGAGCAAAGGCAGCCACACTCCACTCCACAGCAACGGCTCCCCTGTCCAGACAATGAGCAGCTTCAGGTTCCTGGGTGTCCAGACAACTGACTGCCTTTCATGGTTTGTTATCACCACCTGCTTCTTCAAAAAAGGCTCACTTTGACGCTGATGCATTATAACACGGATAGATACGGGGTGTCACAGGAGGCTGGGGGACGCCTGGAAGATTCGGGAGGTGGCATATTCGTCCTCCGGGACACGAGAGGGCAACTGCCCTGGATCTTGAGGGGACCACGGGAGAAGAGCAAGGAGGCTCAAGCCCATTGGGGCCTGTGGCCACCGCCAGGGGGCGAACCCGAGCCTCAGAGAGCCCAGGAACCATTCACTTCCACCACACACACCCAGTAAGATGGAGGAAGAGCCTTCCAGGGACGCCCAGAGTGCTTCCGGGTGTAAGAGCAGCACTTCCACCACACCAGGAAGTGCTGCCGGAAGGATGTCATCACGCACCTGGTGCACATCCGGGTGGAAATAAAAGGGGCTGGGAGCTAGAGTCGGGAGTGGGAGCAGGACGAAGCTCCCGTGGGGAGAGGAAAGGCGGCCCACGGACATTTAAAGAGAGGCCCGTGTTAAGGGTGGTTAGTACTGGGAGCACAGTGTGCTGTGTGGGACAGTGTTTATTGGTATTTGTGGAACAATAAAACGTGTGTGTTTTGATAAAGATGTGGCCTCAGTCTGGTGGTGTTCGGGCATGTCTCACAGGGGCAAGACTCTCAATAAGTTTGACGTATGAACCACAATGAGCAATATACCAGCAAGTTTACAACGGAAAAAATAAAGGAAATTTTTTTTTCTTTTATAAGATTTTTGGTCTTACCATCAGGTTGTTACTTTAGTTTTATTTTTTTCAGTTTTTTCACCGTATGTTTCGGGTGCAAGTCGTTATCATTGTTCCCGACCAGTGTTTTAAAGGTGGCGCCGAAGTTAAACGCAGTGCCAGGTGCCTGGGAAGGTCAAACGACAGCTAGAGGAGGAGTCCAAGTTGTATTAGTAGTGTACGTGTACCGTAATGTTTAAGTTTGTATCTTAGTAACCTCACGGTTATGTATAAATGTTTTTGTTGTTTTGTTGCTTATTGTTTTATTATGTTATACTAGACAAAGAGCCCGTTTCAACAACGAAAGATGAAACGGGCACAAGTGGAATAGTAATAAGTATAAGCACCACAATCCTGATATACAACAACAACAACATTTATTTCTATAGCACATTTTCATACAAAAAGTAGCTCAAAGTGCTTTACATAATGAAGAAAAGAAAAATAAAAGACAAAATAAGAAATTAAAATAAGGCAACATTAGTTAACATAGAAAAGGAGTAAGGTCCGACGGCCAGGGTGGACAGAAAAAACAAAATAAAAACTCCAGAAAGCTGGAGAAAAAAATAAAATCTGCAGGGGTTCCAGGCCACGAGACCACCCAGTCCCCTCTGGGCATTCTACCTAACATAAATGAAATAGTCCTCTTTGTAGTTAGGGTTCTCACGGAGTCACTTGATGCTGATGGTCATACAGACTTCTGGCTTTTAATCCATCCATCATTTTTGGAACATCACGGTGCTTAGAGTAGATGGTGGTGGCGCAAGGTGGTGAATAGTTATTATAATGAATTGGATATACAGAGTATCAGGATTAAATTACAGTGAAGTTATGAGAAGGCCATGTTAAAGTAATGTGTTTTCAGTAGTTTTTTAATGTGCTCCACTGTATTAGCCTGGCGAATTCCTACTGGCAGGCTATTCCAGATTTGAGGTGCATAACAGCAGAAGGCCCCCCGCCTCACCACTTCTTTAAGTTTTGCTCTTGGAATTCTAAGGAGACACTCAGTTGAGGATCTGAGGTTACGATTTGGAATATAAGACATCAGACATTCCGATATATAAGATGGAGCGAGATTATTTAAGGCTTTATAAACCATAAGCAGAATTTTAAAGTCAATCCTGAATGACACAGGTAACCAGTGTAGTGACATCAAAACTGGAGAGATGTGCTCGGATTTTCTTTTCCTGGTAAGGATTCTAGCAGCTGCATTCTGCACTAGTTGCAAACGATTTATGTCTTTTTTGGGTGGTCCTGAGAGGAGTGCGTTACAGTAATCTAGTCGACTGAAAACAAATGCGTGAACTAATTTCTCAGCATCTTTCAATGATATAAGAGGTCTAACTTTTGCTATGTTTCTTAAGTGAAAAAAAGCTGTCCTAGTGATTTGATTAATATCCATCCATTTTCCAACCCGCTGAATCCGAACACAGGGTCACGGGGGTCTGCTGGAGCCAATCCCAGCCAACACAGGGCACAAGGCAGGAACCAATCCCGGGCAGGGTGCCAACCCACCACAGTCTGATTAATAAAAATTTAGATTACAGTCAACAGTTACCCTTAAGTTTTTAACCTCCGTTTTGACTTTTAACCCTAATGCATTCAGTTTATTTCTAATAGCCTCATTGTATCCATTATTGCCAATTACCAAGATTTCAGTTTTCTCTTTATTTAACTTGAGAAAGTTACTATTCATCCATTCTGAAATACAAGTCAGACATTGTGTTAGTGAATCAAGAGATTCGGGGTCATCAGGCGCTATTGATAAATACAGCTGTGTATAGGTATATTGAATGAATGCGTAGTTAGGCCTCGAGCTGTAGTCGAAATCGCCTTTCAGGCCTCTAGAGCTTTAATCGAAGTCGCCTTTCTTTTTGAATTTTTGCGGCCGTAAATCTGCTGCCTCCCGCGATGTTGGGGTTGGATGTCGGTTGAAGTCGCCTTTCTCTTTGAATTTTTGCGGCCGTAAATCTGCCACCTGCCGCGATGTCGGTCTCGTAAGGTTTTTCGGGCAGCTGCGCAGAAGGCGACTGCGCATTCGGCTTTGGACGGATGTACATGAGTGAGTGAGTGAGTGAGTGAGTGAGTGAGTGAGTGAGGAGACTGGTGAATTATGTATTAAGATAATTGTAACAGGGCTGTGGAGAACACCATTTCCCATGGAGCCCTGCGGGAAACTGAGGCACCAACATCACCCAGGGACACCCCTGCTGCATATGTTCCGGGGGAGCAGCCATGGGCTCCTCAGTACCATCCCCTGGGATGCTCTGTGGCAGCCTCCTTGAGTGACGTTGGTGCCTCAGTTTCCCGCAGGGCTCCATGGGAAATGGAGTTCTCCACAGCCCTGTGGGGATCTGGGGTGGCCGCCAGGGGTTGCTGCATGGATCCCGGAGCCTTTGTGGACACCTCTACAGCCCCGCCCGGAAGTGCAATTAGCAACAGGTGATCAAGCACCTGGAGCACTTCCAGGTGGGCTATAAAAAGGACCAGCATCCACCACTCAGGAGCCAGAATCGGAAGGAAGAGGACGAGGTTGCCTGGGAGGAGTGGTGGTGGTGCCAAGGTGAAGGATTGTGTGGTTTGATTAAGTGCTTGGGACTGTGTATTGCCTGTGGGGTTCACGGGGAAGACTTGCCCCACAGGTGAAGAAAAATAAAAGATCCTTGTGCTTTTACATGTGCCTCAGTGTGAGTCTGTGCCGGGTCGGGTGCTATATAGCGTCTAATTCACAATATGTTGTTGGATATTTTATTTTGTACTTGAAGTGTACGATTTTCCCAGCAGGTCTTAAATGGTATCTCCCTATGATTAGGTAAGCCGATCCTGGTAATGAAAAATGCTTTATAAGTACAGTTGTGGCCGCAAGAAGGAGAACGATCGTTTGGAGAGAATTAAGAGGGGTTAGGTAGTGCGAGGCACGCCAAGCTAAGAGGTGCCTGGTGGCTGAGCTGTTGGTTGCTGTAAAGGAGTGTGCTAGGCTCCTGAGGACCAAAAACGACTCCTGAGATTTTTTTTTTTGAGGAGTTGTACTTTTGACCTGGGCTGAAACAGAGTCCAGTTTTGTATTATTTTAAGGCTGCTGATGCCCTTGCATGGACTGGAATTGATTGTATATATATATATATATATATTGTGATAGATTAGAGGTCTCCGTGACCCCTTGAACCCTTGGATCAGACGTCAGACACCAGATAAAAGTCCAATTATTATTTATTTGGACAATACAGTGCACAAAGCACCCTCCTCTCCACAATACTCAATAATAACAATAACAATAATAATAACAATAACAATAATTCCTCCACACTCCCAGACACTTTGCCACCCTTCCTCCCAGCTCAGCTCAATGTCTGGGCGTACCCATGAGTCCTTTATACCTCTTGACCCGGAAGTGTTTCTCCCTTCTGTCCATGTGATCATGAACACTTCCGGGTCAGATAAAAACTCCTTTCTTCAACCCAGAAGCACGTCGTTTCCTCTTGTCACATGATCATGACGCACCTCCGGGTTATAGGGCAAGTAAGAGTCCGGCAGTCTCCCCACAGCGACTCCTGGTGGTCCCCAAGGTATCCAGCAGGGCTGTGCATATAAACTACAAAGTCCATGAGGCCCTGCTGGAATTCGGGGAACGTCCACGCTGTTGGGAGAGCTCCATCTGGTGGCCTGGGGGTGAGGGCTGGAATATTTAGCCGGCCACACCCCACAATATATATATATATATACTAGCTGATTACCCAGTGGCTTTGCTCACTGAGTGCAAGGGAAAAAAAATAAAATGTAGTCTGTAAGTTATTAAACAATAAAACATTAACATTTAAGAAGTAAAGATACATTGAGCAATACTGGAGTGGTTTCGGGTAAACTACATTTTAAAGGCGCTATAACACAACAGGTAAGTAGTACTAACAGCAGCTAAAATGTATTTGGATTATTTCTCGGTAGTAGATCCCTAGTGGAAGGCACTACACGACCGCTGTGGTATAGAAATTACATTTTCTATGTGATCGTCCAAATTTCTGCCTGACAACCTTGCACTATGTACCTGTGATTTACTTATTAAAATAATTAATCACAAAAGGAACTTTGAATGTTGTGGGGTTTTCGTGACCCAAACTTACCTTAAGGGACAGTAAGTAGTCATGCAGGGCAATTTACAAACAGAGTCCTGCTTCGATGGCGCCGATTACACTCATTCTCAAAGATTTCCACTCTCCCAGGAGCTGACGGGGGACTTGAAGTGTCACAAACAGTGCGAGAAGAGAGGACGCTGCCCGAAACTGCAAAGCTATCGACTCGGCGGAGCAGCCCGACATTCCGCGCCTCCCAGCGTCCACTTTGTTCTCACGACCCCTCGCAGCTGAAGGCGGTCTCGTCTTCACATTGTTTACAGCTCGGCGCAGTTAAAAAGTAGAAAGACGCAAAGCTGTTTATCTCATCTCTTCTACTATCAAGTACTGCCAACTAAAAAAAAAGTTACAATGTGGCAGTTTCAGTGACAGTCACGTGGACGAATAAATAAAACTTCTGTCAGAACGCGCCTGGCGGCGGACGGCTCAGCACTGTAGTCCAGACAGGATGGCTGGGAGAGGACGACGCGGGATGTACACAAATACAATACAATACAATACAGTTTATTTTTGTATAGCCCAAAATCACACAAGGAGTGCTGCAATGGGCTTTAACAGGCCCTGCCTCTTGACAGCCCCCCAGCCTTGACTCTCTAAGAAGACATGGAAAAACTCCCAAAAAAATGGAAGAAACCTTGGGAAAGGCAGGTCATAGAGAGACCCCTTTCCAGGTAGGCTGGGTGTGCAGTGGGTGTCAAAAGAAGGAGGTCAATACCATACAATACAATACACAGAATAGAACAAATCCTCAATACAGTTTAAAAATAAAAAATTTAGAAGTACGGAGCAGAATTTAACATTAGATGATATCACATAAGAAGATTTGGATTTGTTTAGAGTCCTGGAGACCTCATCCATCAAGCTGCCTCCCCCATTTGGCCATTCCATGGCTAAAACAGCGCTGGGCCAGCCAATCCGATGAAAGGACCCCTCTTTCCCACGATTCCTGTGATCCTCCATCAGAGATGACTTTACCTTAGGCAGGCAAAACAACTTGGCGGGTGGGCCGTGACACCAAGTGCCACATTTGAGTGCCGAGAAGAGAAACAGAATAGGTGAGGGTTAGTATCCAATTCTAACTCTCATGTTACTTATGTTTTAGTGCTAATGACTAACAACAGAGATGCAGTCTGTACAGTTAATCAGCAGCTCTAGTCAGGGTGTGCTAAACTGAAGTAGTGAGTCTCAGCCAGGATTTAAAAGCTGAGACCGAAGGGGCATCTCTTATAGTAGCAGGCAGACCACTCCACAGTTTAGGGGGGCCCTGTAACTAAAAGCTTGACCTCCCAGCGTTATTTTATTAATCTTTGGAATCAAAGCAGACTGGCATCTTGAGATCTTAATGTGCGCTCAGGTTTGTAAGTCATGATAAGTTCAGACAAGTAAGCTGGACCTCGGCCATTTAATGCTTTATATGTTAAAAGAAGGATTTTGAAATCTTCCCTAAACTTAACCTGAGAGTCAGTGTAAGGATTTAAGAACTGGAGTTATGTGTTCGTATTTTCTTGTTTTTGTAATAATTCTTGCTGCGGCATTTTAGATTAACTGGAGGCTGTATAAAGAACAGTTTGAACATCCAGTGAAAACCGCATTGCAGTAGTCAGTCCTACTAGAAATAAATGTATGAATTATTTTCTCAGAATCCTGTTTATTTAGAAAGCGCCTTAATTTCCTAACATTTTTAAGATGGAAGAAACATGATTTGGACAACTTTGTATGACCCAAGTGTTGGGTTTCACAAAGTTTGCTGCTTCAGTGTTTTTAGATCTTTTTGTCAGATGTTTCTATGGTGCACTGAAGTCGAATTACAAGCATTTCAGAAGTTTCAAAGGCTTTTATTGACAATGACATGAAGTTTTTGCACATATTTGCAGTGTTGGCCATTCTTTCATTTTCAAGACCTCTGATATTCACCCTGGCAGGCTGGCAATCAACTTCTGGACCAAATCCCGACTGATGGCAGCCCATAATCAATGCTTGGAGTTTGTCAGAATTGGTGGGTTTTTGTTTGTCCACCCGCCTCTTGAGGATTGACTACAAGTTCTCAATTGGAGTTTTCTGGCCATGGACCCCAAATTTTGATGTTTTGTTCCCTGAGCCACTTAGTTGTCACTTTTGCCTTATAGCCTGGTGCTCCATCATGCTGGATTGTTCATTGTTGGTCGCCAAGCTGTTCTTGGATGGTTGGCAGAACTTGCTCTCGGAGGATGTTTTAGTCCCATTCTTTATTCATGGCTGTGTTCTTAGGCACAATGGTGAGTGAGCCCACTCTCTTGGCTGAGAAGCAACCTCATGAACACATGAATGGTCTCAGGATGCTTTACTTGTTGGCGTGACACAGGACTGATGGTTGCGCCGCTCACCTTTTCTTGTTTCTGGATGCCCCAAACAATCAGAAAGGGGATTCATCAGAGACAATGACTTGACCCCAGCAGTCCTTGGCAGTCCAATCCCTGGACCTTTTGCAGAATATCAGTCTGTCCCTAATTTTTTTCTTGTCTTTTTTGCTGCCCTTCTTGACACCCACCAGGACATCCTCCAAAAGTCTTCTCCTCACTCACACCTGCCTGCTTCCATTCCTGAGCATGCCCTGCACTGGTGGTACCCGCAGCTAAATCAGCTTTAGGAGATGGTCCTGACGCTTGCTGGACTTTCTTGTGTGCCCTGTGGCCTTCTTCACGTCTCTATTGTAACTCAATCAGCATGACAGAGTGACCTCCAGCCTTGTCCTCGTCGACACTCTCACCCGTGTCAATGAGGGGATCACTGAGATGATGTCAGCAGGTCTTTTTGTGGCAGGGCCGACAGGGTTTTTTCGGGATGAAGTTCATTTTTATGGCAAAGAGGGACTTTGTAATTAATTGCAGTTCATCTGATCCCTTTTCATAGCATTCTGGAGTCAATGCAAATTGCCATCATCAAAACTGAGGCAGCAAACTTTATGAAAATTCGTATTTGTGTCAGGGTGGCGCAGTGGGTAGCGCTGTTGCCTTGCAGTTAAGAGACCCGGGTTCACTTCCTGGGTCCTCCCTGTGTGGAGTTTGCATGTTCTCCCCGTGTCTGCGTGGGTTTCCCCCGGGTGCTCCGGTTTTCTCCCACAGTCCAAAGAAATGCAGGTTAGGTGCTTTGGCGATCCTAAATTGGCCCTAGTGTGTGCTTGGTGTGTGTGTGTGTGCGCGCCCTGTGGTGTGCTGGTGCCCTGCCAGGGTTTGTTTCCTGTCGTGCACCCTGTGTTGGCTGGGATTGGCTCCAGCAGACCCCTGTGACTTTGTAGTTAGGATATAGCGGGTTGGATAATGGATGGATATTTGTGTCATTCTCAAAACTTTTGGCCAGGATTGTATTTTGTATTCCCACCACATTTACTCGGGTTTCTGTAGAGACATGCTGGTCTTTGAAGGGTCATGGGGTAATCTCAAAACAGTGAAATAATAAAACAGGATAGGAGTGATCATATATGAGGTCATCCAGAGCTCAAAGGGTGCCTTGGCACAGACACGAGATCTGCACCTGCAAGCACAAGCATCTGCAATGTAACAAAATAATTTTAAAATAAACTAATTAGAATTCAGTTATTCTGAGTAAACTGAGATTAAAACAGAGATTAATTCTTTGATCAAGATATATTAAACATACGGTCAAGTGTAAGCCACATAGCACCAACTCCATCAAGCACTGAAAACTTGGAGGGGCATTAGAAATACCCATTGGCATCATTCTGAACTGATAAAGCCCAACACCTGTAGAGAAAGCAGTTTTCTCCTTGTCTCTTGGATCGAGTGGGATTTGCAAATATCCTCCACTAACCTGAGTTGCTGGAGAAAGTCTAAATGGACGTAATTTGATTGGCTTAGCATCCCCCGTAAGGATACTGTGGGATTGTGAATTTCCCCTTGGGATTAATAAAGTATCTATCTATCTATCTATCTATCTATCTATCTATCTATCTATCTATCTATCTATCTATCTATCTATCTATCTATCTATCTATCTATCTATCTATCTATCTATCTATCTATCTATCTATTGTGCCTTTCAATCAATCAATCAATCAATCTATCTATCTATCTATCTATCTATCTATCTATCTATCTATCTATCTATCTATCTATCTATCTATCTATCTATCTATCTATCTATCTATCTATCTATCTATCTATAATATAGTGCCTTTCATATCTATCTATCTATCTATCTATCTATCTATCTATCTATCTATCTATCTATCTATCTATCTATCTATCTATCTATCTATCTATCTATAATATAGTGCCTTTCATATCTATCTATCTATCTATCTATCTATCTATCTATCTATCTATCTATCTATCTATCTATCTATCTATCTATCTATCTATCTATCTATCTATCGTGCCTTTCAATCAATCAATCAATCAATCAATCAATCAATCAATCAATCAATCTATCTATCTATCTATCTATCTATCTATCTATCTATCTATCTATCTATCTATCTATCTATCTATAATATAGTGCCTTTCATATCTATCTATCTATCTATCTATCTATCTATCTATCTATCTATCTATCTATCTATCTATCTATCTATAATATAGTGCCTTTCATATCTATCTATCTATCTATCTATCTATCTATCTATCTATCTATCTATCTATCTATCTATCTATCTATCTATCTATCTATTTACCTATCTATCTATCTAATATATATATAGTGCCTTTCATTTCTATCTATCTATCTATCTATCTATCTATCTATCTATCTATCTATCTATCTATCTATCTATCTATCTATCTATCTATCTATCTATCTATCGATTATATAGTGCCTTTCATATCTATCTATCTATCTATCTATCTATCTATCTATCTATCTATCTATCTATCTATCTATCTATCTATCTATCTATCTATCTATCTATCTATCTATCTATCTATCATATAGTGCCTTTCACATCTATCTATCTATCTATCTATCTATCTATCTATCTATCTATCTATCTATCTATCTATCTATCTATCTATCTATCTAATATATATATAGTGCCTTTCATTTCTATCTATCTATCTATCTATCTATCTATCTATCTATCTATCTATCTATCTATCTATCTATCTATCTATCTATCTATCTATCTATCTATCTATCTATCTATCTATCTATTTATAGTGCCTTTCACATCTATCTATCTATCTATCTATCTATCTATCTATCTATCTATTCTATCTATCTATCTATCTATCTATCTATCTATCTATCTATCTATCTATCTATCTATCTATCTATCTATCTATCTATCTAGTGCCTTTCACATCTATCTATCTATCTATCTATCTATCTATCTATCTATCTATCTATCTATCTATCTATCTATCTATCTATCTATCTATCTATCTATCTATCTATCTATCTATCTATCTATCTATCTATCTATTGTGATGGACGACCGGCTACAGACTCCGGTCGCCACCCCCAGGCCGCTAGGAGGAGCCCTCCGGTCAGCATGATGGTGCCCCAAGTTCCAGCAGGGCCTCATGGACTTTGTAGTTTATATACACAGCCCTGCTGGATACCTTGGGGACCACCGGGAGTCGCTGTAGGGGGGATATTGGGCTCTTGCGTGCCCTATAACCCGGGAGTGCGTCACAGTCACGTGACCGGAAGAAACGACGTACTCCCGGGGTGAAGAAGAGGACTGTTTACCCTGACCCGGAAGGAAACGGACTTGTGGGTTTGGCCAGGAACCACTTCCGGGTCAGGGGATATAAAAGGACTGTGGGAAAGCCCAGACACTGAGCTGAGCTGGGAGGTAGGGTGGCAAAGTGTCTGGGCGAGGAGGATTGGTTTGTAGTGAGAGAATTGTAGTGTTTATGAGTGGGGTGTGGAGAGTGCTTTGTGCACGGTATTTTTATAAAATAAAGAATATTTATACTTTCACCTGGTCATCAGAGTGGTACCTGAGGGTTCAAGAGGTGGACAAAGCCTCTATCTATCTATCTATCTATCTATCTATCTATCTATCTATCTATCTATCTATCTATCTATCTATCTATCTATCTATCTATCTATCTATCTATCTATCTATCTATCTATCTATCTATCTATCTATCTATCTATCTATCTATCTGTGGGTGACCAGGTTTGTTCTGCCATAATCAGAAAGGTGTGAGCTAAAATTATCTGAATAGCCCCTTAGTAAAGTTTCAAGTTGTATTAATTCTGCTGAAGACAAATCCATTTCAGACATGTCCGCTTGTGGCAGTGCTTCGTTAGATGCATTACTAGCAGACGCATAACTGCTGACACTAAGGTGTATTCCTCGTGTCCCTGGCCTGTGATGGAGAAACTCTGGCCTAAAGGACATCCTTCACTGAGGGATGGATTAACAACTCTGACAAAGCCTCTGCCATTGTTTACTGATGTTAATGTTCTAGCAACAGCTAATGACAGCGTAGGGGAGTGATGTGGCTCTATAATGCCAACAAAATTATTGACATGGGACAAACTATGCAGCTTCCCATAACAGAGACTGCAATTGCCATTTCTGACAAAGCTGGGACAGTCACTGGTGAGACAGTAGTGGTGGCACACTGTACAGGGACAAGATATTGAGGGGAGGAGAGAGCCACTGTGGTGTCGTACAGTGACAAATGTGCATGCGGCAGGTTCAAGGTCACATGATGCTGGGTTAGAAATCCTAAAATCACAGGGTGGCTGGAAGAACACACCACGTGAAAAACATGAGAAAAGGTAATGTATCTAATATGTACAGGGGCAGTAACAGATCCCAGCATATCCAAGAAGTGCCCAGTGTCAATAAGTGGACACTTGAGGGCGCTGTTGCCCCGTGAAACCCAACAGACAGATGCAGACACAGGTTTAAAAGCACCCAAAAGTATTATAATTTCCTTCTTTACAGTGCCCCAAAGCACCTCCACCACCATAAACACAATCAATAAACACAATAGTAAATACAGTATAATAATTCTCCTCCTCTCCTCCCAGCAGCTCCGTCGCACTCCCTCCCAACTCCAGCTCTCTTGCTGGGTCTCCACCAGTCCTTTATATAGTCCTTGACCCGGAAGTGCTTCTCCTCTTCTGTTCACGTGACTTGTCAGCACTTCCGGGTCAGATGGAGAATTACATTTTTCTTCAGCCCGGAAGTACTCAAAAGTCACGGGGACGAAAGAACAGAAGTACTATATGGGCAATGAAAATCCCTGCTTCTCCCTGCAGTGTCACATGGTGGCACCCACGGTACCCAGCAGGGTTGTGAAGCCAAATTCCATCTTCCATGATGCCCTGCAGGAATCCGGGGCACCTCTAGGCTGCAGGGAAGATGCCATCTAGCGTCCTGGGTGTGTCGGCCAGGATGAGCTGCTGGCCGTCCATCACACCAGTCACAGAGGTAGCAAGAACAAATGTGTTACTGATGGGCAGAGTGGACAATTTTGATATAGATCTGCGGCAGTCATCTGTGATCAGCGAGAGACCAGAGCCAGTGTCCACCAAAGCATGGAGTTCAGCTCCAGCTATTGTGAGTTGTATAAATGGAGTAGGACTGATGTGTGCATTTGAATCAACATTATGTGGGTGGACCGATACGTGATCAGAAACTGACATTTGGTCCTCAATATCAGCTTCTAATAGGTTCCCTGAATATGTTTAGAGGAAGACAGAGTGTTGTAGGTGTGGAAAAATGCACCCGTCTTGTGGGAGGTGTGTGATAGCTGTCTGAAGGATGTCAACGGTGGTGTGACATAGTGGTCTGTAGAGGGGACCCGGTGATGGGGAAGAAGCTCTATGGGGTCTGTCACTATAATCAGATTTAAAAGAATGTATTGCAGCATAGGCTCTGTGCTCACCTGAAGGAGACCGGACAGGTGAATTATCAAAACGGTACCTGGAGGGAGAAAAATGATCATAGTGATCTGTTCGGGAATGGGGTAGACCCTTGGATGTTGAGAGGCTGGGGAGAAGCTTCGATGTTGCTGAGAGCCGGGATCACTATTTTGAGGAAAGCAGTCACCATCAAAATAGGTATAAAGTGATGGTGATGAAGTTTGGAAAGATGGTGTAGAGATGTCATCATAGAGAGAGCAATTTCTTCCTGCGTAGGAATTTTGGGTAGAATTGTACCAGTCCTCACAGTGGCACTGATGGTAGTTCCATTGTTTTGAGTGATGACCAGTGCAACAGGTAAGATCTGTCATTCCACAGGCATGAGATGTGCTCCTTATTCCTTTCACTTTGTGTTTAAGGTCATAAAACTGCTGTGTGAGTTTGGCCAGTCTCTCATCAGTATAGCGTTTATTAGACTGTTGTAAGTCACGTAAGTCAGTCTGGAGATCAGCAAAGGCAGCGACTAAGTCAGTTATAGGGTCAGCAGCACGACTCTCTGCATAGTTTTGTGTGACAGTCACTGGCATGACATTTGAAGGAGAAGCTATGTTGAGAGCTAACCAAACACGTTCACATTGCCTTGTGTGAAGTTATTATCTCCCATCTGTATCTTTAGGGTCTGGAGATCACCCATAATAGTACTGAGTACTGTATTGAGGTCCTATTCTTCTGACATCGTGAAAAAATAATCCTGCTGGCTACGCCAATTGTGAAGTTATTATCTTGAGCAAAAAATACTCCAACAAAACAGATAAAGATTTGGGGACCATCCCTGTATATTATCGTCCAGACAATAAATAAAGAAACTGATTCATATGACTTTGCAGTACATTGAACATTTACTGTAGACAAAATGACGTTTTTATAACAGAGTGAATGATGGGACAGGAAATGGTTGGCAGGATGTGACGATTGGAGACAGGAAACGGAACCAGCGTCATCAGGTGTTGATGGGAAACAAAGGAACTGGAAGTGACGTCATCACGGCCATTCTGAACCCGGAAATGGAGGTCCTTATTTTTCTTCAGGTTTTCTGTAGGTGAAAAGAGATTCAGGTAAGCACCACATGATGACCCTCTGTCTCGCGATATTTAACTCACCTTTAGGCTCTTTGACTGCCTCCAACTTGCACGTGTGTGACACTTGCTACTTTCAATGCAGTATCCAGTGTCACTGCGTCATGCTCATGGATTTTTAGTTGAAGAGAAGGATCTAATCCCAACACAAACCGTCTAAAAATTTTACAACGTTGATCATCATCAGTGTATTGTGGAAAAGCTTCAGTGACTAAGTTAGTCAAGTCTACTGCATAAACCTCTAGTGGTTCTTTGGGTTTGCGAGGACGAGCAGTCAAGTACGATTGAAATGTGGCCGAAAACGGTGCTCAGAGTAGCCATAGCCAGCGCGTAGTCAGCCTTTACATCAGGGGAGAAGCTCTGCCAGTATGAGAACGCTGCGCCACTTTTAACCTTTTCTAACGGAGCTGCTGAAACATCCAGAGCAACTTCTAATCATTGTATCCACAAAGTAAATGGCTCAACTCCGTCGTCAGTGAAAGGTGGAGGCAATTCGACTCTAAATGGCAGTTGAGTGTTCACAGTATCGGCGCTAGCCCTTTGCTGTAGAATAACAGCAAGTTGTTGCTCATCAACCGCCATGTTTCAGAAAAAACGCATAGTAGCGTGCAGCACGTAGCTCAACTTGTAAAACTGACACCAATAGTTACTAAAGTGTCCACAAGTAATAGCGGTAACATCCACGCCGTGTATAGAAATGCAAATTAATGTCCACAAACTTAACCATCCCACCGCTGCCACCAGTGTAAGAGCAGGTGTTGAGAGTCTGCTGCACTCCTTACCAGAATTCGCTTGCGGGAGACCTCTGTAGCGTAGCAGACTGAGTCCTTCACGTGTGGAAAGGTACACAGAGATGGCCACCCCAGTTTGTGGACTATTTACCAATTATATTTTATTTCTTTAATAATACAACAGTGGAGATACAGCACTGAGCTACCCAAGAACACTTCTCTTTTTTTCTCTCTCTCTCTCTCTATTCCACCAACCAAATTTCTCCTCTCTTAAATAATCCATCAATTACAGTCATATGAAAAAGTTTGGGAACGCCTCTTAATTCTTTGGATTTTTGTTTCTCATTGGCTGAACTTCCTTTTAATATCTGACATGCCTTATGGACACAGTAGTATTTCAGCAGTGACTTTAAGTTTATTGGATTAACAGAAAATATGCATCATAACAAAATTAGACAGGTGCATACATGTGGGCACCCCAACAGAGATATGACATCAATACTTAGTTGAGCCTCCTTTTGTAAATCTAACAGCCTCTAGACGCTGTCCTCCTATAGCCTCTGATGAGTGTCTGATTCTGGATGGAGGTATTTCTGACCATTCTTCATACAAAATCTCTCCAGTTCAGTTCAATTTGATGGACAGCCTGCTTCAAATCATCCCATAGATTATCGATGATGTTCAAGTCAGGGGACTGTGACGTCTATTCCAGAACATTGTACTTCTCCCTCTGCATGAATGCCTTTGTAGATTTCCAACTGTGTTTTGGGTCATTGTCTTGTTGGAATATCCAACCCCTGCGTAACTTCAACTTTGTGAGTGATACTTGAACATTATCCTGAAGAATTTGTTGATTTTGGGTTGAATTCATCCAACCCTCAACTTTAACAAGGGCCCCAGTCCCTGAACTAGCCACACAGCCCACCCCACAACATGATGGAACCTCCACCAAATGTGACAGCAGGTAGCAGGTGTTTTTCTTGGAATGCGGTGTTCTTCTTACGCCATGCAAAGCGCTTTTTGTTTTGACCAAATAACTCAATTTATGTCTCATCAGTCCAAAGCACTTTGTTCCAAAATGAATCTGGCTTGTCTAAATGAGCATTGGCATACAACAAGCGACTCTGTTTGTGGTGTGAGTGCAGAAAGGGCTTCTTTCTCATCACCCTGCCATACAGATGTTCTTTGTGCAAATTGAATTGTAGAACGATGTACAGATACACCATCTGCAGCAAGATGTTCTTGCAGGTCTTTGGAGGTGATCTGTGGGTTGTCTGTCACCATTCTCACAATCCTGCTCATATGCCACTCCTGTATTTTTCTTGGCCTGCCAGACCTGCTGGGTTTAACAGCAACTGTGCCTGTGGCCTTCATTTCCTGATTCCATTCCTTACAGTTACAGAAACTGACAGTTTAAACCTCTGAGATGGCTTTTTGTAGCCTTCCCCTAAACCAGGAGACTGAAAAATCTTTGTTTTCAGATCTTTTGAGAGTTGCTTTGATGATCCCATGCTGTCACTCTTCAGAGGAGAGTCAAAGGGAAGGAAGCACAACTTGTAATTGACCACCTTAAATACCTTTATATCTCATGATGGACACACCTGTCTATGAAGTTCAAGGCTTAACGAGCTCATCCCACCAATTTGGTGTTGTAAGTAATCAGCACTGAGCAGTGACAGGCATTCAAATCAGCACAATGACAAGGGGACCCACATTTGTGCACAGCCAGTTTTTCTCATTTGATTTAATTTCATACAACTAAATACTGCGTCACTAAACATCTTTGTTCGGAAAACACTGCAGTACTCAGATGTTCCTAGGAAATGAAAAACATACCACTGTTATCTTTACTGTTGAAAGGAGAGTCAATTATTATGCATGCTGAGAGGGGTCCCAAACTTTTTCATATGACTGTATATTCTGTCTACCTTGTTCTTCTTCTTGTTCTTGATCTTCTTCTTCTTCTTCCTATTTATCTTCAGTCTTCTATCTTCCAAAGCTTCTCTCCATTCTTCCACCTTCCTCTCCCTCTTCTTTTCTGGTGCCACATAACTCAATGTCAGTTCAATGTTGATTCCAACCTGACCACGGTGTGAGTGAATGTGAGGCCCTGTGATGGACTGGCACCCTGCCCAAGGTGTTTTTATTCCAGCTTAACATCCCAGTGCCACCAGAATGGAATTCGACCACCCATGACCTTGATTTGGATTAAGTGGATTTGAGAATGTGATGTTATGAATAAACTCTGCCCTGTGATGGCTGCGCGCCTCGTCCAATGCGTCTTCTGGCCTTGTGCCCAATTCTGCTGGCATAGATTTCAGTTTCTGGCATTTGTGCGGAATCAAACAAGTAAGAAAATGTCAGCATGGCGCAACATTCAGGTGCGTTCCTAGACTTTTGGAGGATTTTTATATTTTCTCATTGCTTCATCAAAGGCTTTGTTCTTACTGTTTTGTTTTTTGGAACACCCACCCATCCATCTTTCAAAACTGCTTATCCAGAGTGGGCGCAAGGCAGGAACGTTCCCTGGATTGGCGCCAGTCCATCACAAATATTTCACAGTAAATGATATTCATGTATAAAGTTGATTCAGACCCCTGCACACTTCATTGTGTTGTAGATTGCCAATCTTACCCATCAATCTACGCTCAATGACCCCTAAGTGTCTTCATTCAGGTTTTCAAATTTATTCAAAATCAAAAACTGAAATCTCTCCTTCCTAGACGTATTCACACCGTTTGCTGTGGGACACCAAACTTTGCTCAGGTGCTTCCCGTTTGCTTTGATTCTCCTTGAGATGTTTCTAGAACTTGACTGAAGTCCACCTGTGGCAAACTGAATTCACTGGACATCATTTAGAAAGGCAAACCTGTGGATAGAAGGTCCCACAATTCACACTGCAAGTCAGAAGGAAAGCCCAACCTTGTGATACCCCATGTAGTGGGAAGTGGCCCCAGTGTACACTCGGGAGACCTGATAGTTTATGAAGTGAACAGGATCAGTGGAGAGATGAGACACAGACAAAAATGGAAGGGTGAATGGTGCGAGTTTATTTACAAGAGTGCTGTGCAACCAAAACGCAGTAGTGCCAGGGGGGCTTTGAGACACAGTCCTTCAACACTGACACTTCTTCAGTAATAAATAAAAACAAAAAAAAGGAAAAATATGGTGTATTTACAAAAACAGTGCACTCCTACAAAAACTACACACACACTCCAATAATGAAGGTTGTCTTCTTTTATCCCTGGTCAAGACGCTCCTCCCACAGGAAAGAAAAATACACAAAAACAAAAACTATCCCCTATTCCACATTTTGTTATGTTACAGCCTTATTCCAAAATGGATTAAATTCATTTTTTTTCCTCAGAATTCTGCACACAACACCCCATAATGACAATGTGAAAAAAGTTTACTTGAGGTTTTTGCAAATTTATTATAAATATAAAAACTGAGAAATCCCATGTCCATAAGTATTCACAGCTTTTGCTCAATACTTTGTCGATGCACCTTTGGCAGCAATTCCAGCCTCAAGTCTTGTTGAATATGATGCCACAAGCTTGGCACACCTATCCTTGGCCAGTTTCGCCCATTCCTCTTTGCAGCACCTCTCAAGCTCCATCAGGTTGGATGGGAAGCGTCGGTGCACAGCCATTTTAAGATCTCTCCAGAGATGTTCAATCGGATTCAAGTCTGGGCTCTGGCTGGGCCACTCAAGGACATTCACAGAGTTGTCCTGAAGCCACTCCTTTGATATCTTGGCTGTGTGCTTAGGGTCGTTGTCCTGCTGAAAGATGAACCGTCACCCCAGTCTGAGGTCAAGAGCGCTCTGGAGCAGGTTTTCATCCAGGATGTCTCTGTACATTGCTGTAGTCATCTTTCCCTTTATCCTGACTAGTCTCCCAGTCCCTGCCACTGAAAAACATCCCCACAGCATGATGCTGCCACCACCATGCTTCACTGTAGGGATGGTATTGGCCTGGTGATGAGCAGTGCCTGGTTTCCTCCAAACGTGATGCCTGGCATTCACACCAAAGAGTTCAATCTTTGTCACATCAGACCAGAGAATTTTCTTTCTCATGGTCTGAGAGTCCTTCAGGTGCCTTTTGGCAAACTCCAGGCGGGCTGCCATGTGCCTTTTACTAAGGAGTGGCTTCCATCTGGCCACTCTACCATACAGGCCTGATTGGTGGATTGCTGCAGAGATGGTTGTCCTTCTGGAAGGTTCTCCTCTCTCCACAGAGGACCTCTGGAGCTCTGACAGACTGACCATCGGGTTCTTGGTCACCTCCCTGACTAAGGCCCTTCTCCCCCGATCGCTCAGTTTAGATGGCCAGCCAGCTCTAGGAAGAGTCCTGGTGGTTTCAAACTTCTTCCACTTACGGACGATGGAGGCCACTGTGCTCATTGGGACCTTCAAAGCAGCAGAATTTTTTCTGTAACCTTCCCCAGATTTGTGCGTCGAGACAATCCTGTCTCGGAGGTCTACAGACAATTCCTTTGACTTCATGCTTGGTTTGTGCTCTGACATGAACTGTCAACTGTGGGACCTTCTATAGACAGGTGTGTGCCTTTCCAAATCATGTCCAGTCAACTGAATTTACCACTGGTGGACTCCAATGAAGCTGCAGAAACATCTCAAGGATGATCAGTGGAAACAGGATGCACCTGAGCTCAATTTGGAGCTTCATGGCAAAGGCTGTGAATACTTATGTACATGTGCTTTTTCAGTTTTTTTATTTTTAATAAATTTGCAAAAATCTCAAGTAAACTTTTTTCATGTTGTCATTATGGGGTGTTGTGTGTAGAATTCTGAGGAAAAAAACGAATTTAATCCATTTTGGAATAAGGCTGTAACATAACAAAATGTGGAGAAAGTGATGCGCTGTGAATACTTTCCAGATACACTGTATAGTAAGAGTAAGGTCCGATGGCCAGGGAGGACAGAAAAAACAAACAAAACAAAAAAAAAAAACTCCAGACGGCTGGAGAAAAAACATAAAATCTGCAGGGGTTCCAGGCCACGAGACCACCCAGCCCCCTCTGGGTATTCTACCTAACATAAATGATCAGTCGTCTTTGTATTTAGGGTTCTTATGGAAGGACTTGATGATAACGGTCACATGGACTTCTGACCTTTAATCCATTAATGTAGGAACATCATGGTGCTTTGAGTAGGTAATGGTGCAGGCCGCCACCACGGAAAACCGGTAAAAGAAACAGAAGAGAGAGTAGGGGATAGTATAGATTTTAGAGGCACCATGAATAGTTATTATAATGAACTGGATATACAGAGTATCAGGATTAAATTACAGTGAAGTTATGAGAAGGCCATGTTAAAGTAATGTGTTTTCAGCAGTTTTTTAAAGTGCTCCACTGTATTAGCCTGGCGAATTCCTACTGGCAGGCTATTCCAGATTTTAGGTGCATAACAGCAGAAGGCCCCCCGCCTCACCACTTCTTTTAAGTTTTGCTCTTGGAATTCTAAGGAGACACTCAGTTGAGGATCTGAGGTTACGATTTGGAATATAAGACGTCAGACATTCCGATATATAAGATGGGGCGAGATTATTTAAGGCTTTATAAACCATAAGCAGAATTTTAAAGTCAATCCTGAATGACACAGGTAACCAGTGTAGTGACATCAAAACTGGAGAGATGTGCTCAGATTTTCTTTTCCTGGTAAGGATTCTAGCAGCTGCATTCTGCACTCGTTGCAATCGATTTATGTCTTTTTTGGGTGGTCCTGAGAGGAGTGCGTTACAGTAATCTAGTCAACTGAAAACAAACGCGTGAACTCATTTCTCAGCATCTTTCAATGATATAAGAGGTCTAACTTTTGCTATGTTTCTTAAGTGAAAAAAATGCCATCCTAGTGATCTGATTAATATGCGATTTAAAATTCAGGTTACAGTCAACAGTTTTTTACCTCCATCTTGACTTTTACAACCTGCACTGGGCAGGCTGCGAGGACACCGGTGTGTAAAAATGAACGCGTGCGGTGGAGTCCGTACTGGCCATTATACCGGCTCCACGTGTTGTCCAGACACACAGCGCCTCACAGCGCTCACCCGCTAGACAACCCCGCGTTCCCGCGTCACTGCCCTCAACACACAAATGGTAAGTGCACTTCTTTACAATCATATAAATACCATCCATCCATCCATTATCCAACCTGCTATATCCTAACACAGGGTCACGGGGGTCTGCTGGAGCCAATTCCAGTCAACACAGGGCGCAAGGCAGGAAACAAACCCCGGGCAGGACGCCAGCACATTGCAGGGCTTGCACACACACACACACCAAACATACAGTAGGGACAATTTAGCATCACCAGTGCACCTAACCTGCATATCTTTGGATTATGGGAGGAAACCCACGCAGACACAGGGAGAACATGCAAACTCCATGCAGAGAGGACCCGGGAAGCGAACCACAGGTCTCCTAACTGCGAGGCAGCAGCGCTAACCACTGTGCCGCTCTTCAGTCATTATCCAACCTGCTATATCCTAACTACAGGGTAACAGGGGTCCATCCATCCATCCATTTTCCAACCCGTTGAATCCGAACACAAGGTCACGGGGGTCTGCTGGAGCCAATCCCAGCCAACACAGGGCACAAGGCAGGAAACAAACCCCGGGCAGGGCGCCAGCCCACTGCAGTCATATAAATACGGCTGCTTCAACTTAAATTTGGTAATGCGCAAACCTATCAAGTTGGAGGAACTTTCTGTGGAGCTCTGCAATCAAACTGTGGTGGGGAGCAGATCAGGGCAAGGGGATCAAACCACGTCTTAGGCCGGGTTTAAACTTCACAGAGTATAAAGCGGAGTGGTGGCTCCGAGGCTCGGGATCTGCACTGGCAATCAAAAAGTTGCAGGTTCGAATCCCGTAAATGCCAATAGGGACTCTGCTCTGTTGGGCCCTGAGCAAGACCCTTAACCTGTGTGAAAACATAAAAAGATGTAATTAAACAAAATGTATGTGTGTACAGAAAATAGGACAGAGTGATGAAACTTGTTTGTGTTTGGCGTGCGTGACAAAAAGCATGTATACTTTCTGGAAGTTTCTTTTGATGATGTGTGTGACAAGAAAATATACCTTTAGGGTAATGACTTTACAAAATTGGAAAAGTACAATGAGTCAGGACGCTATTTTTATTGCTTACGTGGTCAACGATCAGGAGATTAGAAAGGTATAAAAGAACAAGGACATCTGCGCTCGAGGCAGATGAAGCGCGGTGTCCTAGGACTGTGTTTCTCTGACATTTTACCCTTGCCTGGTATGTATTAATAAAAGGTTTTGACTAATTTTAATTTTCTTCTCTGTCTTCAGTCACAAAAAGTGTCCACAGTTTTTTGGCTCCCGGACGTGGGGCAAGAGACGGCCGGTCGACTCCTCCAGCGAGACCATTTCAGTGATCCGTCTTACCAGCGGACTGCCGTCAACTTGAGCGCTCCGGCAGCAGAGCATGCAGCTCCGGCAAAAGTTAGGACTGCCCTGTCCTGAAACAGTTCTTGCGTGAGGAGTCCCTGGTCTCCTCTTTGCTACATCCACGGTGACTGAACGGATTTCCAGACAGAGCTTGTACACTTCCAGACTGGGGTAAGCACCGGGGGATTTCCGAACATTTTTTATTTTCTAAATAACGGGAGGGCGAGTTTCCTGTTGACCGTCTAGTCATACTCATATCTCAACGGGTTGCTTAAGGTGATGGAGACTTGACCCAAGCAGTTTGACGCATACGAAAGGTCTGACGAAAGGATACTGGCCTCACCCATATCCTAGACACGGCTGGACGTATTGATGTAGTATTCTGCTGAACCGAATCGGACACGAAGTCACCTGAGCTGGAATCCGGGGATGTGAGCGGACAGGCTAACGGGACGAGTAACGGGGTGGTATGGAAATATAAACCGAAAAGAGTACAGATTACAGGATTGCTGTTAGGAACGGAATGACACGTAGCGCTATGGAAGATATGTAGCGCTATGGGAAAATAAATAAATCTACATACGGAATAAGCAACAAAGCCGTGTTCTCCTGGGAAATTGGATCAGTACCGATAGTTGGAGGTGTCTCCCCTTGAAACTAAGAAGGGAACAGTTAGGTTTAGTGAGTGGCACACTTAATGCCTCGCTGATTCATACGTACAAGGGATTAGGCGAATCAGTATATAGTTGGAAAATTAAATACAGAACCCGGGAGGGCAAGGGAACATAATGGGAACTTATAACAGTAAGCCTGTTAATCGCCGCACAGGGGGATCAAAATCATTAGTGCTGGAAGAATTATTTTCGGAGGATCAACAGACGCCCCGTAAAAATGGGTCTCCTAGAAAATTTATAGAAAAGAAGACAGGTTTAGATTTATCCTATTATTTTTTTCCCCTCCTCAGAACCAACCTCAGGCACCTCTATTATCCCCTCCTCTATCCCCCATTCCGACTGCCCCCCCCTGCACTACAACTCCAAATGCACTCGAAGTCAAACCTCCACTCACAAACCAGCTCCAACTTTTTTCTCCTCTAATCCTTCACTTACTTGCCCTTTAATAGAAGTTCCCAATCCCCATTATAACCCTGCCCATCCAGCTGGACCCCAAAATCCCACAACAGTTATGATAAATCGGAATTGGGACATCCAAGAACTAAAGATGTCGTGAATGCACTTCCAGATCCAAAGGAAGTAGGAGGACTAAAATTTGTTGAACAACTTGATCAGTTAGATAGCATGTATAAGCCTAATGCTGCTGAATGGACCCAGGTACTTCGTCGAAAGCTTGGGACCACATGGGCCACTGTTAGCAGGGGTGTCCGCAATGACGTTCCATGGGTATGGAACCCAGCTTTAACTCGAGGACAGGGGATAGGTGGAGAAGGCGAATTTAACCCACAATGGGAGGCGTTGAGACAAAATATTGCAGAAAAATATAAAAAAGGAACGGACTGGTCCCTTATTTCTGCTGCAAAACAAAAGAGAGACGAAACGGTTGATGAATGGGCACATAGGATTCAAGACCTTATGGCTAATCACTCGGGCTTGGGAAATGCTGATGACCGCACCCGAGCTGCAGTTCCACCTTTTGTTTCCGGTTTGCGCTTTGATATACAAAACAAGGTCCGCACTTCCTGTATTGAGTGGGAAAGTGCCACGTTTGATGAAGTCAAACGACATGCTGAACATGCCGAAAAACAAACTAAGCAGAAGGAATCGGACTCTCATGCCAAATTATTGGCAGCACAGATGAACTATTATACCAGGAATGCTCCTGACCAAGGTCGAGGATATGGCTTTAGAGGAAGGGGACGAGGACGAGGACGAGGAAGAGGACGAGGTGGTTTTAGAGCTCCTCCTGTTGACCACACTAAGAATCCTTTTATTCCCTCTCCCTTTAATCCCAATGTTAATTCCTTCTCTTGCTACGCTTGTGGTGAAACTGGACATTTTCGTCGGGAGTGCCCTCACAGACAGCAACAGCCCCCACCTCCCCTTATTTCCACCTGTTTCTTCTGACACCCCTGACTAACAATACTGGCCATAGGAAAACGCTGGGACCTCCAGCCATTTTTTTTCAACTACCTTTGCTCACCCATAATTCAGAGACATTGTTCGTTGATGGCACTGAGACTGTTTTCTTAATCGACACTGGTGCCACTCGATCTACCCTCTTGCTGGCAAAGGTCCCTGCCTTAAACGAAACTGTTACTGTGCTTACTGCTTCTGGACAACCTCACCTTCTTCAAGTATCAAAACTTCTTCAAGTCCAGTCACGTCCTGGCGGACATACCTTGTTCAACCCCCAAGTTGTTGTGTCAAATTACCCCTTACCCCAAACCCTCTTTTGCAGCATGGACTTTAGATATTTCCCCACACACCATTCTCCTCAAAGCCCTACACTCTTTTTCCCAATTTACAGGCCCCTGACATTTTACACTGTACTGCCCAATACTTCCCTATAGAAGTAGACACCACCTGGCTAGAATCTTTCCTTACTTCTGGTACTTGCCCCGAAACCCTTCACATCTACTGTGTTTTTATTTCATCCACAAAGGCAGCTGCTTCTGTTCATCTTACATGCTCACAGCACATATATTATCTTGGCAAAATAGTGCCTCATATTTTTCCTTAAGCTAAATCACACACTGTTAAATGGGAGAAAATAGGACCATGGGTGGTAAGATGCCTTGAAAGAACAGACTGGTTACAAGTTACTCCAGGTATTTTTGATACTCCTGACCATTTAATAACTAAAGTAGTGTTTCAAAGGATAGCCCATTGTGAGCCTCTGGTGATCCACCCAAAATCCTCCTTCCGCCCGCACCGTGCCCAATATCCTTTGTCTCCCGAAGCAGAGGCTGGCATCTCCGCCGTACATCCCGATCTCGTCAAACGCGGTACCGCCGATGGACATGGACCGTCATGCCTCAGGGATACAGAGAAGCCCTTTGTGTTTCTGGTTAAGCTCTTGCCCAAAATTTAGAAGGCGTCTGGCCGGAAAAAGGTAGTACATTGATACAGTATGTAGATGGAAATGATATGTAGCGCTACGGAAGAAAATTGTACAATAGATACTCAGAAATTGTTGCTGTTTCTGGAGGAAAAATGGCCATAAAGTTTCTAAGGTTAAGCTGCAGCTAAACAAAACGACAGGTTATGTCTGTTTTAGGTATTCTGGGCTACTGCAGACAGTAGGTTCTAAATTTTACTGAAAGAGCACAGCCGTTGCAACAATTGGCTGAGAAGGCTCTTTGTAACCTCAAAGCTACTCTTTTATCTGCGCCCGCGCTAGGTTTGCCTGATCATTCTCGTCCATTCACTTTGTTCGTGGACGAAAAGCAGGGATTTATGAATGCAGTACTGACGCAACAACATGGAGATAAACAAAGACCGGTGACTTATTTTTTTTTCTAAAAAAAACTGGATCCAGTAGCCGCAGCACTTCCTCCGTGTCTTCGTGCTGTGGCTGCAACAACAGAAGCTGTATTAGCAAGCACGGATGTAGTTCTCATGAGCCCCCTAACAGTTAAAGTGCCTCACGCTGTACATTCTATCCTAGTACAAGCAAAAACTTTACACCTCAACCAGTTACGCAGTGGTCCAAGGGGACCGCCTGCTGGAAGCAAATCAAATTTCATCAAGCTAAGTGCACAAAACAGCTGAACTCGTAGCACTCACTCAAGCATGTCAGCTGTCCGAAGGGAAGATCGTAACAATTTATACAGATTCCAGGTATGCTTTTGGAGTCTGCCATGATCATGGAGCACTATGGAAACTAAGGGGATTTAAGACCAGTACTGGAGAGCTCTAACTAAAAACTAAAAAAGATAATTATCGATTTGTGTTCCTTTTAAACCCTGATCAAGTTTGAAGGAAAAATACTCTTTTAATAATTGTGATATGAATGGAAGTTGTGTATTTTAGGTACTATAAAGGAAGAGCATGGTGACGCAGTGGTCAGCACACTTGATACGAATAAAGGTTCAAGCACGTATGTTTTCCTTGTTAAGTCAGAATGTTCTTTGTGACCGCGTAATGGGAATGCTTTCTTGTTGTTGGGAATGCTTTCTTGTTGTGGAATTGTGCTGCGTGATTTCCCTGAGTGGATTGTCCTTGTTTGTCGCTGGAATTTACAGCTCGCCACGGGAAAATTTAATGATTTTTCCTTGATTGCCGCTGGGCTAAAATTTCGCCACGGATGTTTCATGATCTGGAACACAGCGCGCATGAAACTGAGGTAAGATGAATTCCTAATTTAATGAAAGTGATACCAGCTTGCGGCCTGAGAAGTTGTAATAATAAGCATGAAGGAGAAGACGCGTTTAAGTATGTTGCATAGATAACCTTTAAGCACAACCTCGCGTGAGAGATTTCTATGAATAAAGTACAATTGAAAGAAAACTTTATTCTATGAATGAAATGCAATTGTAAAAGAGATGTTGAAAAACATTGGAAGCTATAGGTTTCTCTACATATGCAGAGCAATTTTGCAGATGCTGTGCAATATGTCAAAAGTTTAATGTGGGAAAAGGTACCCAGGTAAGTCCCGCCGTTACCCCTAATCCAATGGGTCCGTTTGAACACCTCCAAATGGATTTCATTGAACTAACCCCGTCTAAAGGGTTCCGATATTGTCTTGTGATTGTCGATGTGTTCTCCCGATGAATAGAGGCTTTCCCTTCAAAACACAACGATGCCAAAACAGTAGCTAAAGCACTAATTAAAGAGATTATTCCAAGATGGGGTATCCCTCAAAAGTTACAAACAGATAATGGCACTCATTTTGTGAACTCCATTATAAATGAATTAACCACCTGGCTATTGTGAATACCATCCCCAAAGCGGAGGCATCGTAGAACGATGCAATGGCACTTTAAAAGCTAAACTCGCAAAAATTTGTGAACAAACTAATTTATCATGGCCGGATGCACTACCCTTAGCTTTAATGGGACTAAGGGGACGGACACACCGACAACTGGGACTATCGCCGTTTGAGATTCTGACCGGACGTCCCATGCCCGTTGGCATGGTTGTAGGAAATGTGAATTTGCATACTGTGGACAATGATCTTCTCTCTAGTCTTGCAGGTTTGCGAACCTCGTTGAAGGAAATCCACCAGCAGGTTAATCAAGCCTGGAGGACCAGCCCCCTTTCCAAGGATTTACCAATTCCTTTGGACACCTGGATCCTGGTTCGAGATACTCGGAGGAAACACTGGCATCAGCCTAGGTGGAGAGGACCATTCCAAATTCTTCTATCCACACCACACGCCGTGAAAGTTGAAGGACTGCCTGCCTGGATTCACGCCTCACATTGCAAGAGATGGCACCCTTGATTGCTGTGCTACTATGTTTTTCTTTTCCCTTGTCTACTGCCCTGGTCACCTTGACTTTCCCATTAGGAATTACCACATCAGTGCAGTTTGATTTCTGCTCTATTATCAACTGTGGGACTGGTCGACAAGCCCAGTGGACCGGATCTGACAAATACGTGTGTATGAGGGGAAGTGACTGCGACAACTGGCAATGGGTTTTTGCTAACACTGGAACTGAGGACTGGGGTTATCAACCTTTTGAGGCCCAAAAATACGGTTTGAAAAATCGGTTTTCTATCATAAAAGGACATGCCTCTCATGAATGTGCTGACAACCATTGTAACCCCTTGATCATTACTTTAAAGAACCCCTCTTTACATGACTCAGGAATATATGTATTAGGGGCATATGTATCTGGAACAGACCCTTTAGGGAGATTTCTAATTAAGATTGACAATCCTGTTACTAACACCCCTCATTCTCTGGCACACACACCCATCTCCCCAACTTTTGGTTCAGATTTTTCTCCTGTTAAGATTATGAATATTTCCACCCTTTCATCCACTTTTTCAGTAGAAACTGGTTATGGAGATCAAAAATAGATGGTTGCAGTGGGTTCTCTATTCAGCTAAGCAAGTTAATCGTTCTCATTGTTATGCGTGCGCTGCAGCCCGTCCCCATTTAGCTACAGTCCCTTTCCCATTATCTAACATTTCTGACCCCGTGGGGTTGCCCTGCCTTCTGTACTTATTCACTACTTCCAAGAAACCTTTCTCTGGTTCAAAGTGTTCTAATCTATCTATTCTTTTTCCCCCCACCCGTCACATGGATACCCCTATGTTTCAAACTCACGAAGGAAATTATACATGTTTCAAATCTTATGGAACGACATGGGTAGGAGAATTACCATTTTCTTTCTGTTCTCAAACTTTTCAGGTTAACTTTTCTCTGAACACCGTTCTGTCTTCCTTTCTTCTCTCCCAAACCACTCCTAGATCAGATATTTGGTGGATGTGTCGTAGGTCCAAATTATTTGCCACCCTTCCCCCTAACTGGTTTGGTACCTGTGCTCCAATCCAATTAGTTATGCCTTTTAGACTTTTATCCTTACCTCCCTCTCACTCCCCATATTATTCCACACCTCCTTTTTATTTCCGACATACCCGCTCCCTTTTCCATATGCCAACTAATATCTCCTTATATGGCCCTGGAGTATACATAGATGCTATTGGAGTCCCTAGGGGTGTCCCAGACAGATTTAAAGCTAGGGATCAAGTTGCTGCCGGTTTTGAATCTATCATACCCCAAATTACTATTAATAAGAATGTAGACTGGATTAATTACCTTTATTATAACCAACAACGTTTCCTTAACTTCACCAAAGATGCTATTGAAGGCATACATGAACAGCTTGATCGTACTTCTCTGATGACTTGGCAAAATCGTCTAGCCCTGGACATGTTACTTGCGGAAAAGGGAGGTGTCTGTGCTATGTTTGGTGATGCTTGTTGTACATATATTCCAAATAATACCGCGCCAGATGGATCAATAACTCGTGCATTGGCAGGCCTCACTGCTCTCTCTAAAGAACTTTCCACTAATTCTGGCATTACAAATCCTTGGGATCAGTGGTTTGCATCCTCCTTCGGATCCTGGGGACAATGGATAAGATCTGTTTTCATTTCTTTGGTTGTGACATTTTGTCTCCTCCTCCTGGTTGGTTGTTGTATTATTCCTTTGGTTCGCTATATAATATCTAAGTACTTTACCGCCTCTATGGAAAGGGCATATATGCTACATGAGGAGCGCATGTCTTGTGTAGCTTCTTCCATTTTCTCTCCCCCTTCCCCTTCATCAACCATTTCAAGATAGAATTATATTGCCCACATCATTTTGTTCAAAAAGGGAGGAGTGTGAAAACATAAAAAGATGTAATTAAACAAAATGTATGTGTGTACAGAAAATAGGACAGAGTGATGAAACTTGTTTGTGTTTGGCGTACGTGACAAAAAGCATGTATACTTTCTGGAAGTTTCTTTTGATGATGTGTGTGACAAGAAAATATACCTTTAGGGTAATGACTTTACAAAATTGGAAAAGTACAATGAGTCAGGATGCTATTTTTATTGCTTACGTGGTCAACGATCAGGAGATTAGAAAGGTATAAAAGAACAAGGACATCTGCGCTCGAGGCAGATGAAGCGCGGTGTCCTAGGACTGTGTTTCTCTGACATTTTACCCTTGCCTGGTATGTATTAATAAAAGGTTTTGACTAATTTTAATTTTCTTCTCTGTCTTCAGTCACAAAAAGTGTCCACACCTGCAATTGCTGAGTCAATCTGAGTAGTGAGAAAAGCGCTATATAAATGCAAAGAATTATTATTCACGTGACGTGTGCTCCAGCGGACACTACTGCCATGCAAGCGTTGTGCTGTTTATACTTTACGTAAATCTGGAAGATTCCACCAGGTGGCATTGTGAGATATCATCATGGTGAACACAGGTTTGGCTTCGCTGTGTTGTGAATTGCCGGAAACATCCATTAAATTCCAAGGACACCTTGCCACAATATCTCTGAAAAGGATGGAGGTTTATTGATTAAATCCATCAATCCAGGGATGTGCCCATTCCATAAGCATCGGGCGTGAGGCAGAAACAATCACTGGACGGGGTATCAGCTCATCGCAAGGTGAACACAAGCACACACACACACACTGGCATCATTTTAGCGTCACCAAATCCTCAAATCTGCAAGTCCTTGGAAGGAAACCGGAGCACATGGTGGAAACCCACCAGGAAACATGCAAACTGCACGCAGGGAACACCAGCGACGTGACTTCCTACTGCAAGGGAGATGTGCCACTGTGTCACCCCCACATGTGTAATTGTTAACAATATTAATTTTTTTTATGAAATGAATGATTTATCTGTAAAATGTAACATACTGTACATACTTCAATGCATTTCATCATGAAAGTGATCTCAAGTATAAATCTAAGGATTCTAAATGTGCAGAGAGCTGGAATATCATAAATGTGACGTGTTCTGTGTGGCGATCACCGCCTGCCGCTGCTGTCAGTTCAGGAGGAAGACCCAAAAGTGCATAGCGGTTAACAACTGGGTCATTTTTAAGATGACGTTTATGACGGTCTACTTCAATGATAAAATAAACGATGGGATTATACGGCTCCATGGGTGCACAGCCTCAATCACGCGCTGCAGGAAGCCGATGAAGCAATTGAGAACGATAGCTATCAGGTGGCTGAAGTTGCTTTCATAGACAGCGGACTCCACCTCCAGAGATCAAAATTCCAAACATAGAAGTAGCCGGAGGAGGTTTGAAGCCTGTGCTCAAGTCTCAAGCTCAAACTGTGGGCTGCATCTGAACATCATGGACAGCGGATTAGTGTGGTGCTTTGCCAGAAAATGTCTGTGTAAGAGAAGTTTTCAATCACAATCGTCTTTAGATACTCTGGCCATGAGACTGTTGATAGTGCAAGAGAAAAACTCAAGAAACCGTTGATCACTGAAGAATAAAGTGTCACCAAGACAAAGCGAGGTCCTAACTTCACCTATTCTCCAGGTGTTCTGATATTCCTCCCATACTCCACTGGACTGGCACTGCATGGGTGAGTGTATGGGGATGACAGAGTGGTGTCCTCTACATCATTGGCTACAGTACAGGCAGAAGTCACCTGGCCACCAAAAAACCTGCGTCAGGTAAGTAGGAGCAGAAAATTCATTGAAGGGCGGGAATTAAGAAGGAGACATCTGGGCACACCAGGAGTGAAGCTGGCACTCAACAAAAGCAGCCTGGTGATTTCACAGAAAACATCCTGTATAACAAGCTAAGGAAATGAGGACGTCTTCAGAGACCACAAGATAGATAGATAGATAGATAGATAGATAGATAGATAGATAGATAGATAGATAGATAGATAGATAGATAGATAGATAGATAGATAGATAGATAGATAGATAGATAGATAGATAGATAGATAGATAGATAGATAGATAGATAGATAGATAGATAGATAGATAGATAGATAGATAGATAGATAGATAGATAGATAGATAGATAGATAGATAGATAGATCTGAAAGGCATTATAAGATTGAGCCACACAGGACAGTAGAGGCCCTGCACATGCTGGTGTGGAGACACAGGGATTGCTAGGGAGTGTGTGTGTGTGTGTGTGTGTGTGTGTGTGGGGGTGTGTGTGTGTGTTTGTGTGTGTGTGTGTGCCGTGCACCTCCAAAGCACAATAGCAGGGTCAGTCTTAAAAATGAGACAGATGGAGAAAAGCATTTGGGAGGTAAGTGTGTAGTGCTACTCTAACATAGATTGATAGGAAAGGAGAGTCAGGATCTTGGTTTTAGGTCTCATCAGAAGGATGGCTCCGTTTTCACAGCACGTTGTCCCACTGCTGGTCTCACCGATGGATCTTCCAGCAAATATCCAAGCTTTTCCTAGATGGTCATCCATCCACATACTGGCTAAGCCTGAACACGCTTAGCTTTAGGTGGATTACCTGTTAAGTACAGGAGGTATGGCTGCTGGACAGATAAAGTGTCCTTCATTGAAATCTGCCCATATATGGATCTTATCAAAAATAATGATCATATTAATGTAATATCTACCGCTCCCAATCTTCCCCTTGTTTTTTCTCACCTGTGTGACCTTTTTTAAATGTATGGCACCTTTCTGGGTACTCTTTTCTTAATCCGGGGGAACTGTTTTACCTGAGTCTTCTTAGGCCTCCTGGCTATTATGTCTCACCTTCAGGTTGACTCACCTTATGAGATGTTTCAGCTGCATGAGGTATGTGAGGTCTTAGCCCTTTTAATGAACACAAACACTGCTATTTATTGGACGCTTTTTGTTTAGGATTCTCCTGTAAGACACAAAGACCTGTCATCAACATCTGCACAGAACGCCCGCTGCATCTCGTGTGTGTCTTTGAAGTCCTGACTCAACTTGTCTAGCAACATCATGATGTCACCATTGAGGACACTCCTTATAGATGGGCATTGTGTTATCTATCTATCTATCTATCTATCTATCTATCTATCTATCTATCTATCTATCTATCTATCTATCTATCTATCTATCTATCTATCTATCTATCTATCTATCTATCTATCTATCTATCATTAGGTCACAGGGGTCTGCTGGAGCCAATCCCAGCCAACACAGGGCGTAAGGCAGCACATTGCAGGGCTTGTACACACACACACACACACACACACACACGCGCACACACACACACACACACACACACACACACACACACACACACACACAGTAGGGACAATTTAGGATCACCAGTGCACCTAACCTGCATGTCTTGGGATTATGGGAGGAAACCCACGCAGACACAGGGAGAACATGCAAACTCCACGCAGGGAGGACCCGGGAAGCGAACCCAGGTTCCCAGGTCTCACAACTGCGAGGCAGCAGTGCTACCCACTGCGCCACCGTGCCGCCCATATCTATCTATCTATCTATCTATCTATCTATCTATCTATCTATCTATCTATCTATCTATCTATCTATCTATCATTATATAGTGCCTTTCAGTCTATCTATCTATCTCTCATATTGTGCCTTTCCTATCTATTTATGTTATATAGCGCCCTTCTCATCCGCCTGTCATCGCCGTGGTCGTCTCGGCCAGTTTTCAGTATTTTGCGCTCGCAGCTCCTGAGGCGCCTCGTACTATTTGAAGTCAGGCCGCTCTTTTTTTTTCCACTGTCTCTTTGTTCTCCTGTTCTAAGATGTCAGATGAGCTAATGTGTTACAAAGGAGTTGACGCCGAGTGTTTTGTCTTTGTGTATGACAGCAGTGTCTTCTGTTCCGCTGGCCCTCTTTTGGGGGGATTTATTTACTTCCTTTTTTCCATATCCTACTGCCCGAAGCCTGCTGCAACACGTGTTCAGGCCCCCATATAATGTGTGGTGGGTGTGTAAGTCTCTAGTCACTGTTGCACCCTGACGCTGTTCTCCCTCAGCACCGTTGTCTCCTCCTGTGTGGTCTCCTCTGTCACACACACACACACACACACACACACACACACACACACACACACACACACACACACACACACGTGCTCCATTTGCTGTGTCTTTATTTCATCCCAGCATAATGGCCGGAACTCCGCTCTTCTTTTATTTCCACTGCGCCCCCTCTCTACATGCAGCCCCTCGGTGTCACTGAACACAGGCAGGTGACAGCAGGCTGCTTGGTGGCACTCATTTATGCCTGAAAGGAAGGCTTCCCAGTTCATTTTTTCAGCTTTAAAACATTAATTGGAGGTTAAAAATCAAATGAAGTTGTTACTGGACGGCCTCTACATGCACACAGCTCCATCTCGTTTGCAGATCCACACCTCCATTTGTCCCCTGAACGGCCTAAATTCATCCAAGAGTCTGGAAACATTCATTGTAGATTTTGCTCCACTCTGACTGAAGAGCATCACGCGGTTCCAGCAAATTTGGATGTGAACCTCCTCATTTGACCTCATCCTGGAGGCCCTCATTGGATTGAGGTTTTGGGTTCCATGCTGGCCATGGAAGTAAACTGAAGTCACCATCACGTTATTGGGACCAGCTTGAGAATATCCATGCATATTAGAAATCTGAAAAAGAGGAGACTGTGGCCATAAAGGGATGGATGTGATCAGGAGGATGAAGTGGAATGTGTGCCAAGAAGTCACTCGCACGCCACTACATGAGCACCACAGGGCTACACTTCTGACATGAGGCAGGATGGATAAACTGACGTGCTTTGTCCATTTCAGTGTGTGGGGTCTGCGTGGAAAGTGAGATTTGTCAGACCAGGAGATACTTTTTCAGTCTTCAGTTGTCAAGTTTTGGTGATCACTTATGCAGTGTAACCTCACTGACAGGACTGACAGGACAAATGTGGTCTTCTGCTAATGTGGCCCATTGACGTCAAGGTCAGAGATGCCCTCTGTCACAACCCTGTTGTCATCTGTGTGTTTTTGCTCCACGCTGACTAAATTACAGCACACAGAACTCGTGGACGTTTTTTGACTGTGAACCTCATGTTCCACCTCATCGTAAAGGCACTACGTTTGATTGAGGTTTGGAGTCTGTCACTGTCACATGTCACCACCATGTTTGTTAGAGTTGCTTGAGGTGATGTGAACTTTCTGACTGGGGTCTCGTGCTGGAATGCATTAAACTGAACATTCCAGACTTCTGTCCAGTTGACACATTATCACAGCAAGTCTGCAGATGATGCCATATCCCTTGCACTTCATGCCATCCTGGTACATATGGATGATAAAAACCGTCAGGTCAGAGTCCTGTTTATAGGCTACACCATCAAAGCTGACCACCAAACTCCTCAGTTTCGAACTCAACACCACCTTATGTAAGCGGGTTGTGGACTTCCTAACCAACATACCTCAGCAAATGTGGATCTATCTATCTATCTATTATATAATGCCTTTCATATCTATCTATCTATCTATCTATCTATCTATCTATCTATCTATCTATCTATCTATCTATCTATCTATCTATCTATCTATCTATCTATCTATCTATCTATCTATCTATCCATTATATAGTGCCTTTCACATCTATCTATCTATCTATCTATCTATCTATCTATCTATCTATCTATCTATCTATCTATCTATCTATCTATCTATCTATCTATCTATCATATAGTGCTTTTCACATCTATCTATCTATCTATCTATCTATCTATCTATCTATCTATCTATCTATCTATCTATCTATCTATCTATCTATCTATCGTGCCTTTCACATCTATCTATCTATCTATCTATCTATCTATCTATCTATCTATCTATCTATCTATCTATCTATCTATCTATCTATCTATCTATCTATTATATAGTGCCTTTCACATCTATCTATCTATCTATCTATCTATCTATCTATCTATCTATCTATCTATCTATCTATCTATCTATCTATCTATCTATCTATCTATATAGTGCCTTTCACATCTATCTATCTATCTATCTATCTATCTATCTATCTATCTATCTATCTATCTATCTATCTTTTATATAGTGCCTTTCACTCTATCTATCTATCTATCTATCTATCTATCTATCTATCTATCTATGATGCTATTTTCCATATTTCATTAAATGGGCGCCACTGTTTTCTGTATTTGCTTTAAATGAGCAATGGCATTTTGAATATTGTGTTTTTATGGCACCATTTTTCATAATTTGTTTTTAATGGGCAGCTGTTGTTTTCAGTATTTGTTTGTCAGTGCCATTTTGAATATTGATTTGTACCATTGTTTTCTGTACTCACTTTAAAGGGCAACACCATTTTGATTGTTTTTATGGGTGATGCCATTTTCCATATTTTGCTAAATGGGCAAAGCCATTTTCTGTTTTTGTTTAAATTGGCATCACCATTTTGAATATTGGTTTGCACGGATGTCTCCATTTTGCATATTCCTTTAAATGGGCACTACTGTTTTCTGTATTTGGAATATTTGTCTTTTGTGAAATAGTCCGTGTGGACCTCAGCACTTTATCTATTTGTTTGCCTGGATGCTGTCATTTTGAATATTTTGTCACACATGTGCGTCAGAGTGTCACCCTTCAGGATCCTACCAGGTATGTGTAATACCACCACAGGCCAAGAGGGGAGCTGCTGCTGCTACTAACTTTGTTCTCTTCCTTTGCCTCTTCGGCGCCTTAAACCCTCCCAGTGAGGTCAGCTGACTCCACCCCTTCCAGTCTGTGGACCAATTAAAGCCCAGCCACCCAGAATGAGGCGTCGCCCAGTGAAGAGACGCAGCTCCTTCATACGTTTACCTATGTGATCTAAAGACGCCATGCTATTTCTCGTTGAAGTTGAGTAAAAAACCCGCCATTCCCTCAGACGACCACAATTTCTTTGTATGGGCAGCGGTGTTTTGTGTATTTGTCTAAAGCGCACTGTCAGTTTGTGTATTTGTTTGAGCAGGTGCCGCTGTTTTCTGTTTTTTGTTGTATGGGTGCCACAATTTTGTGTTGTCAGTTTTCTTGGCTCTGCTTTTCAGTGTGTCCGGTCTCCATAATAATGCATGGCTGCTTGACTGGTGACACATGTGCCCTGTGACCCTTCCCATCATGGTGGCCATGTCATACAGGATGGCTTAAAGAGTCGTGTTCAAAAGAAACATGGGTTCAAATTATCATCTCGATTTAGGGTTCACTTTGATAGTTGATCTCAACTCTAAATTCACCGACCTCTGAAACATCCTGACAACTCTTAGGTGACATCCCTAAAAGAAAGACTGACATAAAATCTCTGGTGCTCCTTAAACCTCACCAAGAGAACTCCAGAGGGGGCTTCTTGGCAGGTTAGACTCAGCAACTTCACTTGTGACCCTGAATTCCTTAAACCGGGTCAACAAACTTATGCCATCATTTATCACCCATAGTGGTCCTATATATTTTAAGTGGCTACTAAGGTGACATTTGTGGCACCAGAGTGTTACAAGACACACTAGACTCCTATAAGAAGAGAGCCACTCCACTGGCTGCAAGGGACAAGCAAAAAAAAAAAAAAGAGAGACAGGTAGACAATCAATCAAACCAAAATGAAACGTCATTGAGGGCCCCAGACACCGAGATTTAGGTCATAGAAGGCCCAGGAACAGCTGTGGACATCTGGACCTGGAAAACAAAGCAGGCTTTAGTGGTGCCATTGTGTCAACAGCCACAAGATGGCACTGTGGGTCACTGAAACGTACGGAACACCACCTGACCCTGAGCTTCAGATGGTGACCTGGAGTGTGGCCTTTCAGAGTGTTTTTGTGCACTCACCACTGGCGCCCCCTCTTTCTTTCTTTCTTTCTTTCTTTCTTTCTTTCTTTCTTTCTTTCTTTCTTTCTTTCTTTCTTTCTTTCTTTCTTTCTTTCTTTCTTTCTTTCTTAGTTGCTGGGTGGCTGACTGATGAAGTGGCTCACATTTCAGCTCACTCCTGGGTCTTTCCCATTTCTTCTTGCACTAAAGGACTCCGTGTTTTCATTTCCTTCAGTGCCTTCTTGCACCTTCACAATGAAATCTCCAACCCTATGTGCCTGTCAGTCTGTAGACCAACCGGCCTGTCTGATGGCTCCCTGTGCCACCTCCGTAAAGTTCTTAGCTCTGAGTGCTGCTGCGTCTGCTCCACGACAAGTGCCTTTGATCATGTACCAGCAGCCAAGCCAAAAGAAAACCAATCTCTGCCTGCTGCTCTCAGAAATGGTCACGTCGTCTCCGTAATCCTTTAATCTGCTTTTGGAAAGGTTGCATATTTCAGGACTTAAAAAGAAAGCTTTGAGTGCTGCCGAAAAAAATGCCCTCTGTAATTTGTCACCTGCTGTGCCTCAGGCTCTCCGGGCCGCTGGAAGGACAAGAGTGGCAACATCTCCATGGTGTGAGGGCCGAAAGACAATGTCTAAGGTGACTGAGCCTCTCGAGAATCTGCAGCTGGCTGAAGGTGGACAGAGAGCATCTTGGGAAAGCCGGAGAGAAAGAGTGATGGGAATGGCACTATAAAAGATAAAGGAAATGGACAGATAGATAGATAGATAGATAGATAGATAGATAGATAGATAGATAGATAGATAGATAGATAGATAGATAGATAGATAGATCTGAAATGAACTATATAATAGATAGATAGATAGATAGATAGATAGATAGATAGATAGATAGATAGATATGAAAGGCACTATATAATAGATAGAATGAAAGGCACTATATATTAGATAGATAGATAGATAGATAGATAGATAGATAGATAGATAGATAGATAGAATGAAAGGCACTATATATTAAATACATAGATAGATAGAAAGGCACTATATAATAGATAGATAGATAGATAGATAGATAGATAGATAGATAGATAGATAGATAGATAGATAGATAGATAGAATGAAAGGCACTATATATTAAATACATAGATAGATAGAAAGGCACTATATAATAGATAGATAGATAGATAGATAGATAGATAGATAGATAGATAGATAGATAGATAGATAGATAGATAGATAGAATGAAAGGCACTATATATTAAATACATAGATAGATAGAAAGGCACTATATAATAGATAGATAGATAGATAGATAGATAGATAGATAGATAGATAGATAGAAAGGCACTATATAGATAGATAGATAGAGAGACTGAAAGGCACTATATAATAGATAGATAGATAGATAGATAGATAGATAGATAGATAGATAGATAGATAGATAGATAGATAGAATGAAAGGCACTATATATTAAATACATAGATAGATAGAAAGGCACTATATAATAGATAGATAGATAGATAGATAGATAGATAGATAGATAGATAGATAGATAGATAGAATGAAAGGCACTATATATTAGATAGATAGATAGATAGATAGATAGATAGATAGATAGATAGAATGAAAGGCACTATATATTAAATACATAGATAGATAGAAAGGCACTATATAATAGATAGATAGATAGATGGATAGATAGATAGATAGATAGATAGATAGATAGATAGATAGATAGATAGATAGAATGAAAGGCACTATATATTAAATACATAGATAGATAGAAAGGCACTATATAATAGATAGATAGATAGATAGATAGATAGATAGATAGATAGATAGATAGATAGATAGATAGATAGATAGATAGAAAGGCACTATATAGATAGATAGATAGAGAGACTGAAAGGCACTATATAATAGATAGATAGATAGATAGATAGATAGATAGATAGATAGATAGATAGATAGATCTGAAATGAACTATATAATAGATAGATAGATAGATAGATAGATAGATAGATAGATAGATAGATAGATAGATTGATAGATAGATAGAAAGGCACTATATAATAGATAGATGGAGAGCATGACAGGCTGATGTTCCTTCTCCCATTCCCATGTTCCGGTGTTTTTCCCTCTCGGTTCATGAGATGCTCCTTCCTCCTCAGTGGTCACTAACAGGGCGGCCCCAGCTGTGAAAGTGGGACAGCTGGTGGCCTGAGGTTCCCTGTCTTCTCTTTGTCTTGTTTTTCTTTATGAGTCGGCCAGAGTTGAAGAAGCAGAAAGCTTTTTATTTTTCTTCACTGAAGGTTTTTGTTTTTGTGTTTTCAGTCCTGAGGCTGCCTGTGTCATAACAGCACCATCGTCCACTGTCATTATTTGTCCTCGTGTGCTGAGTGCCGCCCCGCTGCTCGTCCACGTGAGAAGCCTTCTGTTTTTTCACTTTTCTCTTCAGTTCTTTTTGTGTGTAACTTCTGATTATTTCATTTTACCACACAATCACAATAAGTTTGATTGGCGACCCATTCTGATTTTCCATCTCTTCCTGGTGTCTGATGCCCCAAGTTTACTAAAACAGACAAACTCAATTCAATAAATCGACTGAAGGACACTCATGTAATCTCATGTTTTCATGGAGATCACAAAGTGTATGATACAATGGGCATCAATGGGTGCCAGGGGCAGACAACATTGAAAAACATGAAACATTAAAACGTCCATGAAAAATGCTGAAATTGCTGGTGTCACGTAACCCGCACGTGAAGTCGTCCAGTTGAAGCCTCACAACATCCAAACCAGATGTGCTTTTTGTTCAAACGTGAAATGAATGCCCCAAAATAAAATGACAGTAGTGCAGCTCTTGAACCGAACTTGGGGGTCTTGATCCAGGAATCAGTGACTGAAATGGAGAAAAAAGAACTGGTGGTCCTCCCTGAGTCTTCAGCTTCTTCATCCTCCTCCTACATATTGTCACACACGTTGGCTCTGTCACTAAGTATCTCTTCTTTACGAGCTGCAATTCTGAAGAGCAAAGTCAGGAAGACGCATGACATCACTTCCACCCCACTCTGGGAGCTCCGCCCCCCTTGGCACTTACCAGACGTGGTGTTCAGTTTTGAACCTGAAACTGATTGGCACAGAGCTGCAGTGCAGGGTCCAGCGATATGGCAGTGCCAGTTGACTCATGTCACCTTTATTTCTTGTGTTCCTTATTTAACAGGGTCACCAAGGGGGTCCCCAACTTTTGAACCTTCTCATCCTTTACAATACACACTTAACACCCTAAGCCTAACCCTAATATACACCCACGGGCCACTTTATTAGGTACACCTGGCTAGTGTTGGGCTGGACCCCCTTTTGCCTTCAGAACTGCCGTAATTCTTCATGGCGTAGGTTCAACAAGGTGCTGGAAACATTCCTCAGGGATTTTGCTCCATTGTGACACAGCTGCTGTAGATTTATCAGCTGCACATCCATGATGTGAATCGTCCTGTCCCACCACATCCCACGGTGCTCTACTGGATTGAGATCTGCTGACTGTGGAGGCCATTTGAGTCCAGTGGGCTCATTGTCATGTTTGAGAAACCAGACTGAGATGATCTGAGCTTTGGGACATGGCATGTTATCCTGCTGGAAGGAGCCGTCAGAAGATGGGGGTCATAAAGGGATGGACATGGTTAGCAACAACACTCAGGTGGCAGTTAAACAATTCTCATTTGATATTAAGGGGCCCAAAGTGTGCCAAGAAAATATCCGCCACAGCATCACATCACCACCACCATCAGCCTGAACACCACTGACACAAGACAAGACAGGAGTATGTGAATTTCCCCTTGGGATTAATAAAGTATCTATCTATCTATCTATCTATCTATCTATCTATCTATCTATCTATCTATCTATCTATCTATCTATCTATCTATCTATCTATCTATCTATCTATCTATCTATCTATCTATCTATCTATCTATCTATCTATCTATCTATCTATTATATAGTGCCTTTCATATCTATCTATCTATCTATCTATCTATCTATCTATCTATCTATCTATCTATCTATCTATCTATCTATCTATCTATCTATCTATCTATCTATTATATAGTGCCTTTCATATCTATCTATCTATCTATCTATCTATCTATCTATCTATCTATCTATCTATCTATCTATCTATCTATCTATCTATCTATCTATCTATCTATCTATCTATCTATCTATCTATCTATCTATCTATCTATCCACTTCCTTCCTGCTTTCGCTGTGCATGCTGGGTGTTTGCTCTGGTGCGAGTGGCTGTGGTGGACGTTGAGTGCGGTGAGTGTTTTTTTCCCTAAACTTTATCTCTTTTTTCATACTTTTTTCATTCTTTTTTTCATTTCTATCATGCTTTTGAACTATTATTGAAAGGTTTTGAGCGTTGTTTGTACTGAGTGGCGTTTTGGCCACTGCAGCCGGTATGGCTGCGAATTTAGAGACCCTGAGCCGCCGCCACGGAATAAAACTTCTGTTAGAGGAGTTTGTCCCGTTGGAGACGGCAGTTTTAGCAGTCGGTCAGGTGGTCGGTTGTGAAAATATAAAATCGGCTTCCAGAATGAGCGGCTCGATTGTTTTATTCTTAAGTTCAGTAGATCTGGTCTCAATAGTGGTGGAAAGAGGTGTAGTTGTTGATGGATCTTTTGTTCAGGTAACTCCGCTGGGCACCCCAGCACGCAAAGTAATTATTTCAAATGTGCCGCCGTTTATAAAGAATGAAACAATTGAAAAAGAGCTGGAGCGCCATGGCAGACTTGTTTCTAAAATTCGTTTTATTCCATTGGGGTGTAAATCCCCAGCATTAAAACATGTTCTGTCCTTTCGAAGGCAGGTTTACATGGTTTTGAACAGAATTAACGAGAATCTCAATATTGCAATGAAGTTTAAAGTTGATGGATTTGATTATGTGATCTTAGTGTCTTCTGATGAAATGAAATGTTTACGGTGCGGGAGTGAACTCCATCTGATTAAACATTGTCCCGAAAAAGGAAAAGAAAAACGAGGCAATGAACATGAAGTTCAGGAAAGGTCGGAAGGTGAAGTTCAAAGCCGTCCTGTAGTAGCTGGGAGCCGAGAGATTGCAGACGAGAGGGAGGCAATGCCTCAGGGGGATGAGGAAGACATCCCAAAAGGTAATCCAGATGAGAATGAAAGTGGTTTGAATACGGAGATTTCCGTAACAGTACCGGGCAGATCATGGGGAGATGTGGATGTGGAAGAGGAGGATGGAAATATTGATATTGAGAAAGACGGCGAGTTTAGACGCCCAGGGCGGAAAAGGCATGGAATAGAACGGGGGTGGGCAAATTCATTCCTGGAGGGCCGCAGTGGCTGCAGGTTTTTGTTCCAACCCAATTGCTTAATAAGAAGCCCTTATTGCTCTAGAAACACTTCTGCTTCATTTTAGTTATCTCCCTCGTTAAGATTATGAACCCTTATTGCTTATTTAAGTCTTAAACAGCTGCATTCTTGGTTTTTAATTGCTCCTTATTAGCAATAAGATGCAAATGACAAAAGAAACCAGCAGTTATCCATTTTGCTTGTTACCCTTTACACCTGTGTGTATTTATCATGCACTATTTGATTTAATTAAATACTTGGAAGGAAAGAGAAGAGAAAAAAGTGAAGGATTGAGAATTACCCGTCCATTTTACACTTCAAAGTATTTGGATGATATCCTTAGAATGGAAAAAAAAATCTAGGATATGAGAATGACTTGACATAGCAGAGTTAAAGCGCTAACAAGCCATGAAATGTAATTATTGGCAAGGATTGTTTTCTAATTAAGCAACTGGGTTAGAACAAAAACCCGCAGCCACTGCGGCCCTCCAGGAATGAATTTGCCCACCCCTGGAATAGAAGACGGTGGTACAACTAAAAAGCGGATGAACACGAGTCGGGGATCGGGCGTAGAGGGCGGAGATCCTGCTGATCCTCTGTTTAATGCTAAGGGGGCTTTCGCAGTTCTCGCAGAGACGGTCGATGACGGTCCTGCCGTGGTGAGCGCAGGGGAGGAGGGTGATGGAGAAATGTCAGACTGTTCAACCATCTCGGACTCCCAGGATTTAAGTGGCAGGGGCGGTTACAGCGCCCAGAGTGTGAAACAGTTTTTACAGGCGACGGAGGGCAGGAGAAGGGTGAATGTGGCGGATTTTTTTCCCGATGTGAATCTTTTTATATCATCAGTGAGTAGTTTGAGAAAAGACAAGACCATGGCCACAACTTAACATCAAAGAGCTCGTGAGATTAAAGAATATCACGAATAGGTTGAGGAAACAAGCTAAAAAATGAAAACTGTAATGGATAACATTTTTAGGAATTTTCCGCCGCTGTATCTGTGGTGGTCACTTGGTTTGGTGCTAAGTTGCTGTTTACATTTAATCAGTATGGCGAACTTGAAATTGGGAAGTTTAAATATTAATGGTGGGAGGAATCCAAGTAAGAGACTGACGCTTTCTGAGTTTCTAAATCAGAAAAATCTGACAGTCACCTTTTTACAGGAAACCCACATAGATGAGACAAACCAGTGGGAGTGGAGCAGGGACTGGGAGGGGGACTGCTTCTTTAGTAATGGGACAAATGTCAGTGCGGGGGTGGCGGTCTTGTTTGGCAGCAGTTTTCGAACAGAGGATCATAATGTGCATGAGGTAGTGAAAGGAAGGCTACTGAAAGTAAAAACGAAAGTAAATGGCTGTTGGTTCACTTTTCTTAATGTATATGCTCCAAATAATGGGAATGAAAAACTTGATTTTTTTAAAGTATTAGCAGATGTTTTAAGTCAGTGTGACCCTGAGGAAGTGGTGATATTGGGTGGGGATTTAAATTGTACCCTTGACCCTCAGAGGGACAGAAATAACAGCTTGGAGCCACACCCCCTATCTGCACGGGAATTGGGGAGGATAGTGGGGGAGACGGGGCTAGTGGATGTATGGAGGAGTAAACATGGAGACAGCAGCAGGCAGTACACATGGGGAAAGATAACTAGTGAGATCCTTTCTATGGCAAGACTCGATAGATTTTACACCCTTAAACACTTTTTGGGTCTATTTAAGGAATGCTCCATTGTCCCCACTGGTTTCTCAGATCACAGCTTAGTGGTCTGTACAGTTCTATCAAGCACCTACAGGCCCCGCAGCGCATATTGGCATTTTAATGTACTCCTACTACAGGATCAGAGATTTAAAGATATTTTTAATTATTTTTGGAGAGGTTGGAGGGATTCAAAGGAGTTCACCAGCTTACAGCAGTGGTGGGAACTGGGGAAGAACCACATTCGATCCTTGTGTCAGCAATATACCAGAAATGTTACACGGTTGTTACAGTCAGAAATGACAGAGCTGGAAGGCAGAATATCTCAGATTGAACAGCTCTTAGGGAATGGCTCAGATGAAACACTTACGGAGAGTCTCAAAGCAACAAAGAGGGGGCTCTCACATTTACTAGATACAAAAGCTCAGGGGGCTCTAGTAAGGGCTCGCTTCCAGCAGTTAACTCAAATGGATGCACCAACACAATATTTTTTTAGTTTGGAAAAAAAGAATTCTCAAAGCAAAATTCTACACTGTGTGAGTAAAGCTAATGGTGAAAAGACACAGGACTTGGGTGAGATAAGAACTGAGGTCCGAGTGTTTTATGAAAATCTGTTTTCTACTGAGGGATGTGGTAGTGACGAAGACTTACAGTCCTTTTTAGAGGACTTACCACAGCTTTCTGAAACAGATGCCACCGAGCTGAACAAAGAGCTCACTATGGCAGAAATCTCGGCAGCAGTGAACGAACTTCATAATGGAAAAGGCCCTGGGATTGATGGCATTCCAATTGAATTTTATAAAGAATTTTGGGATGTCATTGGCCAGGATTTGTTAGAAGTGTTCGAACACAGTGTTAAATCAGGTGTGCTACCTCAGAGCTGTAGAAGGGCAGTGATCACACTTCTGCCAAAAAAAGGTGATTTGTGCCATATTAAGAACTGGAGGCCTGTGTCTTTACTTTGTGCAGATTATAAAATCCTGTCTAAAGCCTTGGCTAACAGAATGCGCACAGTGTTAGTGAAACTGGTGCATCCTGACCAGAGCTACTGCATCCCTGATAGGTCCATTTTTAATAACATTTTTTTAGTTAGAGATATTATTGCTGCAGCAAAACTGTTTTAATTTTAGAACAGGATTTATTTCAATTGACCAAGAAAAAGCCTTTGATAGAGTCAGACACTCATATTTATGGAACACTCTCAAGGCCTTTGGATTTGGGGAACAATTTATAAAGTACATTCGGCTGTTGTATTGTGACATTTCTGGTATAGTTAAGGTCAATGGTGGTTTATGTGTGCCTTTCAGCGTCCAAAGAGGAGTCCGACAAGGCTGTTCGTTATCAGGGATGCTGTACGCCCTCGCCTTAGAGCCATTCTTAGTGAACCTGAGAAAAGTGCTGACTGGTCTCTCCATTCCTCACTGTACTGGGAATCCTGTAAAGGTCACGGCCTACGCAGACGACATTGTTGTTTTTATCACAAACCAAGAAGACTTTGATAATCTTACTGACTGTCAAAGGAAATATGAACTGATTTCCAATGCTAAAGTAAACTGGAGTAAAAGCAGTGCTTTGTTAGTTGGAGACTGGGCTGGATATAAAACACCGAGTTTACAAGGAGAGATGCAATGGAGCACAGGAGGGATTCTCTACCTGGGAGTACATCTAGGAGATGATCACTATGTCCAGAAGAACTGGGATGGACTCTTGGAGAAAGTGGTAGCTCGGTTGGCCAGATGGAAATGGATACGATCCCAAATGTCGTACAGAGGTCGGATGTTAGTAATTAACAATCTGGTGACTTCAAGTCTGTGGCACCGGTGTATCTGTCTGGAGCCTCCACCACAGATTATTCAAGAGATTCAAAAAACTGTTGTTAATTTTTTTTGGGATGGTCTTCACTGGTTGAGGAGGGGCTTATTATACTTGCCACTTGATGAAGGTGGGCAGGGGATTATGGACATTGAAAGTAGAATTATTGCCTTCCGCCTTCAGACATTGCAAAAACTGTTATACTCCATAACGCCCGAGCCCTGGATGAATCTAGCACTGCTTTTTTTTAACCATGTGGGACAAATGGGATTGGGCAAAAGCTTAATATGGTGTCATCTTGAGAAACCTGAGACCTTACAAGTACCAGACTTTTACAAGAGTCTTTTTAAAGCTTGGCCATTTTTATCAATTCAAAGAGACTGTGATGACCTATCATTGTTTTGGATTCTAGAAGAGCCCATTGTATTTAATCCAAATATCTGCACCACAATAGGACAGTCTGCAAGCTTTATTCATAGTCTCTGTAGAAATAACATTACACAATTAAAACATTTAATCAACTGGGATGATTTTAATTGGAAAAGTCCAGAAACGGTAGCAGCAGAAACAGAAGTGCACTCAGTGCGGCTTGTGGGGAATTTCCTAACACAAGTTAAAGCATCTCTAGGAAGTGAAGTAAGGACACTCCTGCAGACCACCTTTAAAGACCAGCTGAAACCACCTGAAGATCAGACTTTCAATACACTTGTGGTGTCTCCAGGAGGAGATTGGGACAATAGTAACACCAACAGATTACTTTCGACAAAAGATCTGAGAGACTTGCCCTTGCACACCATCAAAGGAAAACAGCTCTACAGGATCCGCGTAAAAATAAAGAATCAGGATCAACTGAAAGCACTGAAGGCCGACACACCCTGGAGGATGAAGATTGCCATTCCTGAAGGAACACTGCCAGCCTGGAGGGCGCTATATAGACCACCATTGACCAGTAGGGTAGGGGATTTACAGTGGAGGATATTGCATTGTATAGTTGCTGTGAACTCCTTTTTATCAGTTATTTGTCCAGGGGTTTTAGATACCTGCCCTTTCTGTGGGTTAAGGGAGACTGTATTTCACTGTTTTATGTTTTGTGAAAGATTGGGGGCTTTTTTTAAAATGATAAAGCAGCTGATTGAGGGTCTGGGGGTCTGTTATAATAGGATGGTGTTTGTGTTTGGGGTAAAGAGCTCAAAAAAAACAAATACAAATGTTAACCTGGTTAACTTTATTTTAGGACAGGCGAAACTGGGAATATGGAAAACCTGGAAAAATAAAGTTAAGGGAGCAGGCAGCACAGACCCCTCAGTATTATTTAAAATGACTTGTAAAAGTAGAATAGAAGTAGATCTGAATTTTTATAAATCTACTAGAAATCTTTCACAGTTTAAGGAAAAGTGGTGTGTAAATAATGTATTGTGTAATTATGACAATGATGAACTGCACTTTGTATTCTAGTTATAATTTGATTATTAATAGAATATGTATGACCAGGAATCTATATAGTTTTTGTAATAAATGAGTGGAATTGTGGGAATGGAAGGGATGAATAAAGGGGCGAGGGTTTGGGTGGGTATTTATGAAATAAAGGGATGGACTGGGAGTATTTAGAAGTTCAAAATGTGATTTTATTATAGTTTTTGTACCTGTGGTTAGTTTTTGTGTTTTTAATGTATTTCATACTGAATTTAATAAAGTTGTTTTTAAAAAAAAAAAAAAAAAAATATCTATCTCTATCTATCTATCTATCTATCTATTATATAGTGCCTTTCATATCTATCTATCTATCTATCTATCTATCTATCTATCTATCTATCTATCTATCTATCTATCTATCTATCTATCTATCTATCTATCTATCTATCTATCTATCTATCTATTATATAGTGCCTTTCATATCTATCTATCTATCTATCTATCTATCTATCTATCTATCTATCTATCTATCTATCTATCTATCTATCTATCTATCTATCTATCTAGATCCCTGCTTTCATGTTGTTGACCCCACCATTTGATTGTCACAGCAGAAATTGAGACTCAACAGACCAGGCAACTTATTTCCAACCTGCTGTTGTCCCATTTTGGTGAGCCCATGTCAACTGTCACCTCCATTGCCTGTTCTCAGCTGACAGGAGTGTCACCCAGTGTGGTCTCCTGCTGCTGTAGCCCACCTGCTCCAAGGTTCAATGAGTTGTGTGTTCAGTGATGCTCTTCTGCACACCTCACTTGTAGCGACTGCTTATTTGAGTTCCTGTTCTCCTCTGACCTCTGGCATCACCAAGGCATTTTCACCCCGAGAACTGCCGCTGACTGATATTTTCCCTTTCTCTGCCCATTCTCTGTAAACCCTAGAGATGATTTTGTGTGAAAATCCTAGCAGATCAGCAGTTTCTGAAATACTCAGACCAGCCTATCCGGCACCACCAGCCATGCCACGTTCAAAGCCACTGCAATCCCCTGTCTTCCCAATTCTGATGCTCAGTTTGAACTTCAGCAGGCCATCTTGACAACATCTACAGGCCGAAATGCATTGAGTTACTGCCGTGTGATTGTCTGATTAGATATTCACATTAACTCTTTTGGGGCGGTTGTCGACTTTTGTCAAAATTAAGGGGCAGAGGATGGTAATCAGCTGTAAACTGTGACAAAACCCGCCGTTATGTTTTAGTTCGACTCTCTTTAAAGTTAGCGCTGTTGATTTGACCGAGATTTCTTGTTCCTGCGTGAGTAGCAAAGAGCAAACAACCCCTCACATGGCATCGACATCCGACGAGAGACCAGAGCGAACGCGCAAAGGCAAAATACTCTGTGGACGACGTTTTGCGTATCGTATCGCTGAGTCGGACTCTGAGTTGTCAGATTTTGATGTAAGTGATCTGGAGATCGAAAACGAAAGTGAAGGGACCTGCGTCAGCTGATCGTGGTGTAGCTGATGCACCTACACCAACGTTCACCCGGGAGGACCGCCTCTTATGATGTCAAGCCAGATTGTGTCCCTCTCTGACCACTACCACTACTACTGCTGAGCGAAGACAGCCAGGCAGCTGGCCTATCACGTATTCCAGCTGGTCATTGAGTTGCTGCCAGTCACCGAACGGGCGCCAACCGCAGCCGCGACATACAGCAAAAGACGTCTTATATTGATTTCTGTGTGAAACTATTGCTTTGTGTGCTTTTTAAGAAAACTGGAAAAAAATATTCAGCCCTCAAAGAGTTAAGAAGCAGTTGAAGAGGTGTACCTAATAAAGTGGCCGCTGAGTGTAGAATGCCCTAGGACAGGGTCATAGGCTGAAGCTGGTGGGTCTCGATTTCCTATTCTTTTTAATGGTAGTGGGTCATGGTGTGCTGTGAAATGGGTTGCCTAAGGGCTCATTTATGCTTCACGCTCAGAACGCGTACGCATCATGGCTGCCACGCGTTCCCAGCGTTCATTTGACGCGTCCTCTGAGCAGGTCCTCAGAAATTAACGTGACGTGTGCGCGAGTTGCAGTACCAGCAAAAAGTCGGGGGGCGCAATGTGCTAAAAGTTGGAATGTGACGTCGGCGTCTCTGTTTGCTATCTACATGTGACAGAAGATCGCTTTGCAGATCCTACGAGATCGATGTGCGCGCTTCGAAGTTTGATGAATGGTTCAAAGTGGTGAAGCAAAATGCAGACATACAGATGCATTCGTGGTGCTTTTATTATTCAAGCATCGCATATTCCCGATCGTAATGACACGATGCATTTTAAAAGTCTCACATACCGTCTTCTGTGCCATCTTTGTTTCTAGGGCTTCCTCCTGTACTGACAGCAGCGGCAGGCAGTGATCGCCACACTGTGCACATTAAATGTATGATATTCTAACTCTCTGCACAGTTAGAATCCTCAGATTTATACTTTCATGATGAAATGCATTGAAGTATGTATGTTACATTTTACAGATAAATCGGTAATTTCGTTTAAATAATGAATACTGTTAATAATGCCACACATGGGGGTGACACGGTAGCACTGCTGTCTCACAGGGAGTCACGTCGCTGGTATTCCCCGCCTGGAGTTCTCATGCTGGTTTCCACACTGTGCTCCGGTTTCCTTCCAAAAATATGCAGATTTGGTGACACTAAAATGACACCAGTGTATGTTGTGTGCTTGCATTCAACTTGCGATGAGCTGATGCCCCATCCAGGGATTGTTTCAGCCTCGTGCCCAATGCTAGCTGAAATGGACAAATCTCTGGATTGATGGATTAAACGTCCTTTTCAGAGATATTGCGGTAAGGTGTCATCGGAGTTTAATGGATGTTCCAGGCAATTCACAACACAGCGAAGCTGAACCTGTTCTCAATGTGATGATATCACGTACTGCCACCTGGTGGATTCCTCCAGGTTTACGTAAAGCACGCGTGCAAGTAGAAACAGTACAACAGTTGCATAGCAGGAGTGTCTTCTGCAGCATGTGTCACGTCGCGTGAAGTATAAATCCGGCCTAAGTGATCAGTATTGCTGTGCGTTAGCTCTGACAGTTCACTAAAGGGGGACCCCCTGCCAAGTGTGTCATGTGAAGCAGTAAAGGTGACAAACCCCGCTCTAAACTCAATGCCAGTATTACAATATCTCTGCAGACCAAAATGGACGAGAGAAGATTCTTCATTAAAATGCGGGCTGAGAGTGAGGTGAGCGTCGTGAGAAGTGCCAATGTCCACCGTAACGTGAACATAGTGGGACCCCAGCGAGTATCGGCCCACTTTAAGCGCTGCAATGAATGAAGGGGAAAGGTGGATCTTCAAACTGAAAGCTCGCTCGTGTCTGAATGGCTTCAGTTTTGATCGTCGGCTCATCATGGTGAGGTGTGGATGTGTGATTCAGTAGGTGATGTTTTCTCCTTCTATCTTTTCCAGCTTCACTTGTGCCCCTGGGCGGCACGGTGGCGCAGTGGGTAGTGCTGCTGCCTCGCAGTTGGGAGACCTGGAGACCTGGGTTCGCTTCCTGGGTCCTCCCTGCGTGGAGTTTGCATGTTCTCCCCGTGTCTGCATGGGTTTCCTCCCACAGTCCAAAGACATGCAGGTTAGGTGGATTGGCGATTCTAAATTGTTCCTAGTGTGTGCTAGGTGTGTGTGTGTGTCCTGCAGTGGGTTGCCACCCTGCTCTGGGTTTGTTCCTGCCTTGCGCCCTGTGCTGGCTAGGATTGGCTCCAGCTGACCCCAATGACCCTGTGTTAGGATATAGCGGGTTGGGCAATGACTGACTTTGAGCTACATCAATGTGCTATATCCATCCATCCATCCATTTTCCAACCCGCTGAATCCGAACACAGGGTCACGGGGGTCTGCTGGAGCCAATCCCAGCCAACACAGGGCACAAGGCAGGAACCAATCCTGGGCAGGGTGCCAATCCACCGCAGAAATGTGCTATATAAATAAATGTTCTTCTTCTTCTTCTTTTCAAACCTGATGTGGAGGTCACTACAGTATTTTTATATCATGTACATTAAAGAACCATCAACAACAAATCAAATCAAATTAATGATATATTGAACAATTATTACAAAAGGGCGGCATGGTGGCGCAGTGGGTAGCGCTGCTGCCTCACAGTTGGGAGACCTGGGGACCCGGGTTCGCTTCCTGGGTCCTCCCTGTGTGCAGTTTGCATGTTCTCCCCGTGTCAGCGTGGGTTTCCTCCGGGCGCTCCAGTTTCCTCCCACAGTCCAAAGACATGCAGGTTAGGTGCATTGGCGATTCTAAATTGGCCCTAGTGTGTGCTTGGTGTGTTTGTGTGTGTCCTGCGGTGGGTTGGCACCCTGCCCGGGATTGGTTCCTGCCTCGTGCCCTGTGTTGGCTGGGATTGGCTCCAGCAGACCCCCGTGACCCTGTGTTCGGATTCAGCAGGTTGGATAATGGATGGATGGATGGACTTGTGCTCCTGGATTGTGTCTCTCACACACACATGCACATGTGACTTATGGGAGTGTGTGGAAGCCTCAGCTCAAGAGGTAACCTGGGGGGTGGGGGGGGGGGACAGATGAGGGTGACATGTCTTCCAGGCCTAGAGTGGAAAAGGACCCCTCTGAAGACGAGTGACATCCCCTTCAGCTTCACCATGAAAGTCCCGTCCCTTCCCGTCACCCGCAACGAGGGTTCTTACTAGGACTAGGTGTTAATATCCCTAATTATTCAGCACAACAGTTGAAAACAGAAGTCATCTTGAATGTAGTGGAATTTGCCACAGAATTGTGTGGTGAAACCAATGCGACACATCTTCAGTTGTGTGCCCCGACTTCATTGGGTGTTTCGGCCGCTTATCACAAGACACCCTCCGCCGGGGTTGGCCCACCCCTGGTTGATCAGGCCCGGGTGTATGTTGCATGGTGACACCACTCCATCAATTGGCAGCCCATGTTAAGTCCCTACGTTTCTCTGCTCCGTTCTGCTACATTGGCAAGCTCTTTAATTGCCTTCCGTTGAGCCTACCCTCTGATCCCTACTTCCTTCAATAGCCTTGTGGTGGAACTGGCTACAAACCCTCTGCATCCCACCTCCACTGGCCACACTTTGACGTTCCAGCCCTGCCCCTCTGCTTCAGCTGCTAAACTGGCATATCGCAGCCTCTTCCGTTCGAATGCCTCATCGATAGCATCCTCCCATGGGACTGTCATCTCAACGATGAAGACACGTCGACAGGACTTGGACCAGAGCACAAGATCTGGACACAGGTTAGTTGTCGCAATTTCGGGTGGGAAGGTGAGCCTCTGATTGAGGTCCACTCACAACTCCCAATCCCGGGCTGGGTTCAATGGACCATTATCTTGGAGTAAAGGCTTGGTCTGCTGTTTCTCCCCTTCCCGCACGAAGGTTGTTCTCTGTCGGATGATACTTTGTGCTTGTAGAGGCATGGCGTTAATGTTTATTCTTTTGTTCTCAATTTCAGCTGCCAAGCATCTCAGCACTTGGTTGTGGCGCCAGGTGTATCTTCCTTGAGTTAAGCTGGTCTTGCAACCCACCAGTATGTGTTTGAGGGTTGCTGGGATAGCGCACAGGGGACATGCTGGATCCTTTCCATGCCAAAGATGTAGGTTGGTTGGGGAGGGCAAGACGTCGTACATTAGCGTTCATTCAATGGTTCCATGACTGTTGGAGCCAGACTGCCCACCGGGGTGTCATAATGACGATTGTATTGACATTCACCCTTTGCTGGTTTTGCCTTTATTCTTTATCTTAGTGCGGTCACTCCTGACCTGGGATCAAACTGGGACCCCCAACACTTTAACCTTGTAGTGCCTTCATTTTCTCTGCGTTGTGGGGGGACTGCAGAATGGAGCTGCCCCCTAGTGGTTGCAGGTGTGCCTGCACTTCCGTGAGGGGCCTCGTGTATACAACCTTTCTTAGATATCAAAGTCAACAACGGTGTAGGTACAAAACACAAGTTAGACTTATAAAACTGTACAGATGCCATCTGCCATGCCAAGTTCCTCAGTACCTCTCAAATCACCTTAAATGTAATGCCATTTCCTGTCATCATCTGCCAGTAACGATTAATGACTTAAAAGACACCTCATTTGAATATTCATGATCTAATCACCATATCAACTTCCTCAGTAGGATCCATGATCACTTGCTCACCTACAAGCGACCGGAACAGTCTGGTTTTAAGCCTAAGAAGTCTACCATCGACCGCATCCTGGAACTAAGGGTTCTCATGGAGTGCGAACACGAATATCGGCAGAGTTTCTTTGCAGCCTTGTCAATTTTCGCAAAGTGTTCGACTCAGTTGATCCTGAGGATTCGCGGGATCCCCTTCAGGTTGCTGGGTATCATGGCCGGCCAGTCCACTGGTACTGTGAGTGCTGTGCTGAGTGGAGGCAGGACCTCTGCGTTTTTCCCAGTTGATTCTGCGGTTCGTCAGCGGTGTGCTCTGCTCCTACTCTGTTGTATGGACTGGGTGTTGGGCAAGGTCAGGGGGTCCAGCGGCTGAGGGGCATCTGTTGGTGAAGAAAGGTTCACGGATCTTGACTTTGCTGATGATGCTGTGATCTTCACAGAGTCAATGGAGGCTCTGATTGGGGCACTCGAGAGACTGAGTGAGGAGTCTGAGTGTCTGGGATTGCGAGTGTCCTCATAAAAACCAACATCCAGGCCTTTAATGACCTCTTGGGCACGGCCATCATCAGTGTGTCTGTCTGAAGAGAGAGTGTCGACCTCATTGAGAGGTTTACGTACCTTGGCAGTGACATTCATGTCTCTGGTGACTCGTCCTATGAAGTCCGTAGATAGATTGGGAGAGCATGGAGGGTCATGGGGTCACTGGAAAGGGGTGTGTGGCGCTCCCAATATCTGCAAAAGGATGAAGGTCCAAGTCTTTAGAGTCCTGGTGCTTCCTGTCTTGCTATATGGCTGTGAGACATGGACGCTATCCAGTGAGCTGAGACGAAGACTGGACTCCTTTGGTACTGTGTCTCTTCAGAGAATCCTTGGGTACCGTTGGTTTGACTTTGTGTTGCTCATGGAGTCCCAAATGAGGCACATTACCTGCATTGTGAGGGAGCGTCAGTTACGGCACTACAGCCATGAGGGTGATCCAGCTCGTAAAATCCTCATTGTTGGGGACCCAAGTGGCTGGACCAGGCCAAGGGGTCACCCATGTAACACCTGGCTGCGGCAGATAAAGGGTCATTTCTGGAGGGTGGGACTGGACCACATGTCTGCCTGGGGGGGTTGCAAACCAGGATCCTGAGTTGTTTCGCCGTGTAGTGGGTACGGCAATGTGCCGTTACCAGTGCATGCTCCCCAACTTGACTTGACTTAATCACCATATAAATTTGCCCAGGAGCATGAGTGGCATCTTTACTGCATGCCATGGGAGAACACAGAAAGTAAAACTCCAGTGAATGTGAACCTGGTGGAGTTTAAAGCTTGGCGAGTGGGTCCTTCAACCCCAATCCAAATTATGCGACTAAAATAAGCCTCAAATGAAGATTTTGCGTCTGCGTGGGTTTCATACTGGTGCTCTGGTTTCGTCCCACAGTCCAAAGACATGCAGGTTAGGTGCATTGGCGATCCTAAATTGTGCCTAGTGTGTGCTTGGTGTGTGGGTATGTGTGTGCCCTGCGGTGGGCTGGCACCCTGCCTGGGGCTTGCTTCCTGCCTTGAACCCTGTGTTGGCTCGGATTGGCTCCAGCAGACCCCCGTGACCCTGTGTTAGGATACAGTGGGTTGGATAATGGATGGATGGATGGATGGATGGATGGATGGATGGATGGATGAAGATTTAGGTAAATGCAGTGCCATCTGGTTTGGGACAAGGACACACTTGTCTTTGATTTCCCCCTCTGCTCACAGTTTAAAAATACAAATCAGATGATTCAGACATTGTGATTAAAGTGCACACTGCAGACTGTCCTTAAAGGGGATTTGCAGACATTTCGGTGTTAATACATTGTGATGGATGATGCACATGGGCAGGGGGTCCCAGCCAGGAGGGGGCAAGGTTACTTTAAATATTCCTTTAATGACACAAGAAATGGGGTGAAGTTCATCCTGCCTCAGCCAGAAGGCAGGTAGAAGATGCCAGTGCAGTGGTGGGTAAACTGGCATCTTGGTAGGGTTGGACACAAGAAACCATACTTGGCTGGAAGGCCGGTGAATTGGAAGGTCAGGGAACTAACCTGGCAGGATTACATGCTCCCCCGTCACGCTAGGTGGCAGCCTCCCTGGGTGGCGCTACCTGTATGGACACCTGCAAGGCATGCTGGGAACTGTAGTCTTGTGCGATAGCCTTGTTGGGTTCCAGGGTTGCCCCCAGGGTACTCTGCAGGGATTCATCATCTCTACTTTACAGGACTTCCAATTGAACTGGAAGTGCGTCCATCAGGCTATGCCCTAGCATCAGAAGTTTTCTAACATATAAGAAGCCACTCAACCACATTCACACAAGTTAGAGTCGTGTGGAAGAAGGACAAAGATCACTTGGGAGGTGTGGAAGGAGAAAGAAAAAGGGAAGGAGAAGAATTGTATACAATTGTGTTTGTTAAAGAAGCCTATTCGCAAAGTATTTATAAAAATAAACCGTTCTATTGTACTGGACTTGAGTCTGTCAAGTTGTGCCTGGGATTTGGGGTGCTGCACCGCCTCCTAGTGGTCACAGCATGTAAACTTGTTACAGCACTCTGAGCCTGAAATCAACTCGGCCAAAATCAACACAACGCAGTGAGCTGCTCTGAATGGAACATCCCTGTTATTGGACTCAGTGGGCAAGGGGGCATTCACTTATTCACAGTGGGATCAAACGTTCCATTCCACATTTTGTTTCGCTTTTTATTCAACACGAAAATGTGTGTGAAAGTCTGATCAAGTTCAGCGAATATTATGGGCTGTCCATGCTGTTATGAACTGGCGTTCTGAATGTGGAGAGCCGTGTTGCTGTTCACTGTTTTTTTTTTACCCATTATGTGAAATTTAGATCAGCTGCTGCTGTGCCTTCACGTCGGGCTCAGGGAGCCCCTGCAGAATGTAAACAGCACAGCTGGCAAACCCCCCCAAAACCCATCATGTTGTGCCGTCTGACTGCCAAATCTGGACAAGCTTTACGTAACATCACGCCTTGTAATTAATGGACTGTTGATATGGCGTCTGCGTCTGCACTGAAAAAAGGAATGCAGAGGCGTAAACTTTAGGTAATCAGAGCCATAAGGATCTAAATGGGGGGGCCGGGTGGTAGGTGGGGTTACGAACTGGTGTCCTCGGCAATCAACTGGTTAAATTGTAAGGGGGCTGGCGTGGCTCAAAAGGAGCACCTGCTTGGAATTCCTCACATCAATCTTCAAAAGAATTAATAAAGTGTCTATCTATCTATCTATCTATCTATCTATCTATCTATCTATCTATCTATCTATCTATCTATCTATCTATCTATCTATCATATAGTGCCTTTCAAATCTATCTATTATATAGTGCCTTTTGTTTCTATCTATCTATCTATCTATCTATCTATCTATCTATCTATCTATCTATCTATCTATCTATCTATCTATCTATCTATCTATCTATCTATCTATCTATCTATCATTATATAGTGCCTTTCATATCTATCTATCTATTATATAGTGCCTTTTGTTTCTATCTATCTATCTATCTATCTATCTATCTATCTATCTATCTATCTATCTATCTATCTATCTATCTATCATATAGTGCCTTTCATATCTATCTATTATATAGTGCCTTTTGTTTCTATCTATCTATCTATCTATCTATCTATCTATCTATCTATCTATCTATCTATCTATCTATCTATCTATCTATCTATCTATCTATCTATCTATCTATCTATCATATAGTGCCTTTCATATCTATCTATCTATTATATAGTGCCTTTTGTTTCTATCTATCTATCTATCTATCTATCTATCTATCTATCTATCTATCTATCTATCTATCTATCTATCTATCTATCTATCTGTCTATCTATCTTTCTATCTATCTATCTATCTATCTATCATATAGTGCCTTTCATATCTATCTATCTATTATATAGTGCCTTTTGTTTCTATCTATCTATCTATCTATCTATCTATCTATCTATCTATCTATCTATCTATCTATCTATCTATCTATCTATCTATCTATCTATCTATCTATCTATCTATCTATTATATAGTGCCTTTTGTTTCTATCTATCTATTATATTGTGCTTTTCTATCTGTCTATATATTATATAGTGCCTTTTCTATCTATCTATCTATCTATCTATCTATCTATCTATCTATCTATCTATCTATCTATCTATCTATCTATCTATCTATCTATCTATCTATTATATAGTGCCTTTTGTTTCTATCTATCTATCTATCTATCTATCTATCTATCTATCTATCTATCTATCTATCTATCTATCTATCTATCTATCTATCTATCATATAGTGCCTTTCATATCTATCTATCTATTATATAGTGCCTTTTGTATCTATCTATCTATCTATCTATCTATCTATCTATCTATCTATCTATCTATCTATCTATCTATCTATCTATCTATCTATCTATCTATCTATCATATAGTGCCTTTCATATCTATCTATCTATTATATAGTGCCTTTTGTTTCTATCTATCTATCTATCTATCTATCTATCTATCTATCTATCTATCTATCTATCTATCTATCTATCTATCTATCTATTATATAGTGCCTTTTGTTTCTATCTATCTATTATATAGTGCCTTTTCTATCTATCTATCTATCTATCTATCTATCTATCTATCTATCTATCTATCTATCTATCTATCTATCTATCTATCTATCTATCTATCTATCTATCATATAGTGCCTTTCATATCTATCTATCTATCTATCTATCTATCTATCTATCTATCTATCTATCTATCTATCTATCTATCTATCTATCTATCTATTATATAGTGCCTTTCATATTTATCTATCTATTATATAGTGCCTTTTGTTTCTATCTATCTATCTATTTAAATTGCCTTCCTTAGCAGGCAGGCAGGCAAATTCCCAGGTACTCATGAAGTGAACAGCTTAAAACAGAGAAACCAGGCCACCCCCCCCCCCTTCACCAGCCCCCCTTTTGTAATCAGAGCCTTCAGAGACCACAATTGCCTCTAAGCATCTAAAAATTCCAGAGAGTGACGTCAATTCAGTCCTACTTTTGGCCATGAGAAGCACAGTTGTGGATTAAGCCCCTTCAGACTTGTGGCTGTGCCTTACTACACATATAAAGGAGACCACCGCATCTCCATTTACTAGTTAGCGGCCACCCACCCTAACATGCCTTATAGATGGTCCTGATGTCCCTTTGGGTTCACTGAGGCGTCCGCCTCACCCGAACCATTAGCTGTGAACACTTGGCCATGGCATCACCTGTATGCTCCTTGAGTGGAGGCAGTGATGCCACCTGTCAGGGGGCGTTTGTTCCTGCATAGCTTGCTATGAGGGTCTTCCCTGGTGATGGAAACTACCTGCAAGCTGCAGAGCTGATGAATCTGCTATATTTGATATTGGTGGTATACAGAGATATTCGTTTTGGCCTTTGAGGTTGTAGACTTGTTCTAGAGATTTATCTTTTAATTGTTTACTTTGATCTACTGCGGTGGGCTGGCGCCCTGCCCGGGGTTTGTTTCCTGCCTTGCGCCCTGTGTTGGCTGGGATTGGCTCCAGTAGACCCCCGTGACCCCTGTAGTTAGGATATAGCCAGTTGGATAATGGATGGTTGGATGGATTTTTATTTATACCACCGTCACTGCTGATCTGTTGCTTGGGTCACTCCTGGCACTTCTACTAGTGTGCCCTGTAAGATGCTGTATAGTGCCCGACTTGGCACAGATTGGACACAGGAGGCATGTGTCAAAGAAAACAAAAACTTTTTATTTTCTTCCCCTGTGGGCGCACGTCTTCCCCATGACCCACAGGCAATACACAGTCCTAAGCACACCAGTACACCAAGCACTCTTCTTCTCCTTGGCAACCTTGTCCTCCTCCACCGCTGAGTGGTGATCGCTGGCTCCTTTTATAGTTCACCCAGAAGTGCTCCAGGTGCTTGATCACCGAATTCTGTCTGCACTTCTGGGTGTGATGCATATGCTGCCCACACGGGCTGCGGGACCCAATAGGGCTGCACCCAACTCCAGTTCCCAGGGAGCCCTGTGGGAAACTGAGGCACTGCTCCACCCTTTAGGGCGGCCATCTAGCGTCCAGGGGGAGTTATTGCAGTGTCCAGGGCTGCACCACCTGAATATAATGTGCAGGGGCATCCCAGCTGAGCATGGATGCCAGCTGCCTGCCACAGCCCTTTCTCGGGGGGAGAGGGGGGGACATTACCTCCGATCAATAAACCCACAGGGTTAAAAGTTGCTTGGGAAGGTCAGTTCCTCATCTGACTTGATGGATTCCAAAATCCATTTTCAAAAGCGGTAGAATCAGAAGAGCTCCCCTAAATGGTCTCCAGAGCTGTGGAGTCAGGGTCACTGCTCCTAGTGATCTCTAGTGAAGAAGAATCAGAGTAGCCTGACCTGGTGGTCTCTAATGGCTTGAAAAGGGGCTGGCGCCTTCAAGTCATCTCCAATTGTGTAGAATCAAACTAGCTCCCCCTAGTGGTCTCCAATGGTGTGGTATCAGATGAGCTGCCCCCTAGTGGAATTAGGCAAGTGTCTCTTAGGCCGGGTTTAAACTTCACGTGACGCGACTGCTACGCAAGCGTTGTACTGTTTCTACTTGTGTGTGTACTTTACATAAATCTGGAGGAATCCACCAGGTGGCATTGCGAGATATCATCACGGTGAGCACAGGTTTGGCTTCGCTGTGTTGTGAATTGCCTGAAACATCCATTAAATTCCGAGGACACCTTACCGCAATATCTCTGAAAATGATGTTTAATAATTACATCCAGCAATCCAGGGATGTGTCCATTCCAGCAAGCATCGGGCACGAGGCAGAAACAATCTCTAGACGGGGCATCAGCTCATCGTAAGGTGAATACAAGCACTCACATACACTGGTGTCATTTTAGTGTCACCAAATCTGCATATCTTTGGAAGGAAACCGCAGCACATGGTGGAAACTCAGCAGGAAAACATGAGAACTCCAGGCAGGGAATACCAGGGATGTGACTCCCTTTGAGACAGCAGTGCTACCGCTCCACCACCGTGCCGCCAGAGCGTGTAATTATTATCAGTTTTCATTATTTAAATGACTGCGGTGGGTTGGCACCCTGCTCGGGATTGGTTCCCTGCCTTGTGCCCTGTGTTGGCTGGGATTGGTTCCAGCAGACCCCCGTGACCCTGTGTTCGGATTCAGCGGGTTGGATAATGGATGGACGGATTATTTAAATGAAGTTAAGAACTTATCTATAAAATGTAACATACATGCATACTTCAATGCATTTCATCGTGAAAGTGAAATCAAATACAGTGGAACCTCGGTTTGCGAGCATAATTCGTTCCGGAAACGTGTTCGTAATCCAAAGCACTCGTATATCAAAGCGAATTTTCCCATAAGAAACAATGGAAACTCAGATGATTCGTTCCACAACCCAAAACTATTCATATAAAAATCATTAATACAAAATATAAAGTAAAAATACATAAAACAAATTAACCTGCACTTTACCTTTGAAAAGAATCATGGCTGGTGTGAGGGAGTTTCTAAACTCTTTCTAAACGGGACGACGCGCGGAAGAGCATCCCGAAGCAATCGCAGTCTCCCAGCGCTGTAGCAGTTCTGCGTAAAAGCGAATCCGAAAAGATCGCAGACATGCTATAAGCGCCTGCCGTCGATGGGTGATACAAGGAACAAGGAACATTATAAATGCGCAGGGCTCAGTACTACCTGGCCACGGCTCTGCCTGACTGCTGTGTCTGTGTATAGGAGAGCGGCAGATCTCGCTACACTGAATAACCGCGCTGTTGCTGTTTCAAGCTGAATAGAGCTGGTGTCGCTAAAGTACTGAGACTCAGCTTTGTGTTTTGGGGTGCAAGATGGGGACTCTCACATCACAGCACACACACAGACACAATGTTGTAGTATACAGTATACGCTCGTACAGATGTCGACTATATAAGTGAGGCACGCCGACTCAGACAGAAAATAGGAGACGATTACCCACAATCCTGCAGCGAGAGAGAGAGAGAGAGAGAAGAACCACCAGCTCAGTTGTGATCACATGACGCTCAGCAGACAAAGCGTATACATACTACTCGTACTGCAAGTCAAAATTTATTAAAAATTTTAGCTCGTCTTGCAAAACACTCGTAAACCAAGTTACTCGCAAACCGAGGTCCCACTGTATAAATCTAAGGATTCTAAATGCGCAGAGAGCTGGAATATCAGAAACGTAACGTGTTTTGTGTGGCGATCACCGCCTGCCGCTGCTGTCAGTTCAGAAGGAAACCCCAGAAGCAGGTTGGCCATTAACAACTGGGTCGCTTTTAAGATGATGTTTACTACAGTCTTCTTTAATGATAAAATAAACGACAAGATTAAAGTGGACATTTTGAGATTTAAGCTGAAATTTCCACTTTAGACATAATAGACCTTTTCACCGTGTCCCTAACTTTTTTTTCTCAGTGGCTCAAATACGCCGCCGTACATTCTGATGCTGTTGATGCAAACAAAAAATAAAAATCGCGTCATTACGATGGGGAATACGCGACGCTTGAATAAGAAAGCACCACGAATGCATTTGTATGTCAGCATTTTGTTTCACCACATCGAACCATTCATCAAACATTGAAGCAGACACGTCGATCTTCAAAGCGGCTTTAGATAGTAAACAGAGACTCTAACATCACATCCAATTTGATCACACTGCGCCCCTCGACTAGATGTCTCTAATGATTTGCTAAAACCGAGAAACCAGTGCACCTAGCGCCTCCTAGTTGTTTTGAATGAGGTTCAAACAGCCCAGCTTCACCTTGTGGTCTCCAATGGTGTGGAATCAGACTAGGTCTTGTTAGTGTTCTTCAGAGGTGTTTCATTCGACTACCTTCTCCTATGATGAAAGAGAAGCAGACTGGTTCCTTCTGGGACTCTCCAAAGATGTTAAATCAGAATAGCTCCTCCTAGTGGTCTCCATTGGTGTACAATCTCACTAACTTCTCCTAGTGGTCTCTACTATTGCAGATTTAGATAGATAGATAGATAGATAGATAGATAGATAGATAGATAGATAGATAGATAGATAGATAGATAGATTAAAAGGCACTATATAATGATAGATAGATAGATAGATAGATAGATAGATAGATAGATAGATAGATAGATAGATAGATAGATAGAGTGAAAGGCACTATATAATGATAGATAGATAGATAGATAGATAGATAGATAGATAGATAGATAGATAGATAGATAGATAGATAGATAGAGTGAAAGGCACTATATAATGATAGATAGATAGATAGATAGATAGATAGATAGATAGATAGATAGATAGATAGATAGATAGATAGATAGATAGATAGATAGATAGATAGAGTGAAAGGCACTATATAATGATAGATAGATAGATAGATAGATAGATAGATAGATAGATAGATAGATAGATAGATAGATAGATAGATAGATAGATAGATAGATAGAGTGAAAGGCACTATATAATGATAGATAGATAGATAGATAGATAGATAGATAGATAGATAGATAGATAGATAGATAGATAGATAGATAGATAGATAGAGTGAAAGGCACTATATAATGATAGATAGATAGATAGATAGATAGATAGATAGATAGATAGATAGATAGATAGATAGATAGATAGATAGATAGAGTGAAAGGCACTATATAATGATAGATAGATAGATAGATAGAGTGAAAGGCACTATAGATAGATAGATAGATAGATAGATAGATAGATAGATAGATAGATAGATTAAAAGGCACTATATAATGATAGATAGATAGATAGATAGATAGAATGAAAGGCACTATATAATGATAGATAGATAGAGTGAAAGGCACTATATAATGATAGATAGATAGATAGATAGATAGATAGATAGATAGATAGATAGATAGATAGATAGATAGAGTGAAAGGCACTATATAATGATAGATAGATAGACAGAGAGATAGATAGATGTGAAAGGCACTATATGATAGATAGATTGATAGATAGATAGATAGAATGAAAGGCACTATATAATGATAGATAGATAGATAGATAGATAGAGTGAAAGGCACTATAGATAGATAGATAGATAGATAGAGTGAAAGGCACTATAGATAGATAGATAGATAGATAGATAGATGTGAAAGGCACTATATAATGATAGATAGATAGATAGATAGATAGATAGATAGATAGATAGATAGATAGATAGATAGATAGATAGATAGAAAGGCACTATATAATGATAGATAGATAGATAGATAGATAGATAGATAGATAGATAGATAGATAGATAGATAGATAGATAGATAGATAGAGTGAAAGGCACTATATAATGATAGATAGATAGATAGATAGATAGATAGATAGATAGATAGAGTGAAAGGCACTATATAATGATAGATAGATAGATAGATAGATAGATAGATAGATAGATAGATAGATAGATAGATAGATAGAGTGAAAGGCACTATATAATGATAGATAGATAGATAGATAGAGTGAAAGGCACTATATAATGATAGATAGATAGATAGATAGATAGATAGATAGATAGATAGATAGATAGAGTGAAAGGCACTATATAATGATAGATAGATAGATAGATAGATAGAGTGAAAGGCACTATATAATGATAGATAGATAGATAGATAGATAGATAGATAGATAGATTAAAAGGCACTATATAATGATAGATAGATAGATAGATAGAGTGAAAGGCACTATAGATAGATAGATAGATAGATAGATAGAGTGAAAGGCACTATAGATAGATAGATAGATAGATAGATAGATGTGAAAGGCACTATATAATGATAGATAGATAGATAGATAGATAGATAGATAGATAGATAGATAGATAGATAGATAGATAGATAGATAGATAGATAGATAGATAGATAGATAGATAGATAGATACTTTATTTTAATTCCCATACTCCAGCAGCAGCATACTGATAAAGACAATATTAAATTAAAGAGTGATAACAATGCAGGTATACAGACAGACAATAACTTTGTATAATGTTAACGTTTACCCCCCCCCCCCCCCGGATGGAACTGAAGAGTCACATAGTGTGGTGGAGGAACGATCTCCTCAGTCTGTCAGTGGAGCAGGACGGTGACAGCAGTCTGTCACTGAAGCTGCTCCTCTGTCTGGAGATGATCCTGTTCAGTGGATGCAGTCGATTCTCCGTGATTGACAGGAGTCTGCTCAGCGCCCGTTGTTCTGCCACGGATGTCAGACTGATTTAGAAAAGTTCCTTTAAGTTTTCCCAAATGGTGGAAACTCCACCTAGTAGTTTCTAAAGATGTGGAATCAGAATAGCTAGGCTGTGTGGTCTTCAAGAGGGTGGGACCAGAATCAGTGGGGTTTAATGGAGTAGAATCAGACTAAGCTGCCTCTAGTGGTCTCCAATGGTCTAGAATGAGAGAAACTCCTCTTAGTGGTCTCTAATGGATTAAAATCACATTAGTCCCCCTTAGTGGTCTCCAGTGGTTTAGAATCCGTGCAGCTCTTCATAATTGCGGAATAAAAGGTCCAATCCCTTCCTGTTTTGCCAAGTTGTGGTATATACTGGTGACCACCTGCCAGCCGACTACAAGGATATTCAATGTAAAAAAATCTCATGGTGTTCCCCAGTTACATGAAATGGGGCTATCAGCTGTTCTGTATACTCAACTCTATTTCAATGTTAAAAGTGGAACTTCATCAGAGTTTTCTCAGCTCACAACCTGCCTCAGTGAAATTAAAACCTGGATGGAGTAGAACTCTTTAAAATTAAACTACAACAAAACTGAACTCCTGCAAATTAGGACCAACGTGCAACTTAATAAAATGAGCTCCTTCCCACTCCATCTTGGCGGTGATCTCATCAGACCTGCCTCTACTGCAAAGAATCTTAGTGTCATTTTTGATTCCTCCCTCTCTTATTCCACCCATATAAATCACATTAAGAAACTTTCTTACTTTCACCTCCGTAACATATCCCATGTTTGCTTCTTCCTCTCCTTCTGTAACGCTGAGAAACTTTTATCACATCCCACATCGATTATTGTAATTCCCTACTGGCAGGTGCCCCTTCTAATCTTATATCACAGCTCCAGCTTATTCAAAACTCAGCTGTAAGAGTCCTTACTTGAACCAGCAGCAGCGAGCACATCACACCATCCTGCTTCGTCTTCACTGACTCCCTGTGTCTTACAGGATTGAATATCAAATCCTACTAATAACCTACAAAGCCTTAAATAACCTCGCGCCAAACTACATCAGTGACCTTCTCCATCACTATGTACCTGTCCGCCCACTAAGGTCCTCTGATTCTGGTAATCTTGTTGTGCCCCTCACTAATCTACACTCCATGGGTGACAGCAGGGCCTTCAGCTGTATAGCGCCCAGACTCTGGAATGACCTACCGAAATTAATCAGGTCAGCTGACTCCATGAATTCTTTTAAAAAACAACTCAAAACTCATCTGTTCAGGAAGGCTTTTAGCTCTACTTGACTTTATTACCCTTCTCTCAGTTTATCTTTATGTCAAGATGCTCATATAACCTGTGTGTGTGTGTGTGTGTGTGTGTGTGTGCGAGAGACCATCGATTATGTTGTCTGTTAGGCTTTTCTCTGAATTTACTGTCTTAATCTTCTTTATTTATCTGGTTTGTACAATGCTATATACTGTATACCCTGACATTCTTTCTTAAACTCTGTGAAGTGCCTTGAGCATGGGAAAGGCGCTATATAAATAAAATGTATTATTATTATTATTATTATTATTATTTATTATCTCCTTGGTGTGAGGTGCAGCTTTTAATCTCCAACTCCATAAGTGGACTGTCCCCCCTACCGCCCCTTTCTGTCTTCTGCTTTGAAAACTAAAACCTTAAACTTATATACAATACAATACAATTTAAAATCAGATAAGCAGTGTGTGGGGAACAGCCCAGACACAGACAGGTAGACATGATGGCTTCACCACACACACGTTTATTTACAATATTTACAAAGTCTTTCAGTGCACAACCCAGTGCCTCAGCACCAATCACTCCTTCAGTCCTGGCCACACAACACAATGCCTTCACAGTCTCTGGTCCGCCTCCACTCCTCTCCACCGAGCTTCATCCACTTCCACCCGACTCTTGCTTTCTTTTATACACCCCCGGATGGGTCTCCAGGTGCTTCCTGACACTCTTCCGTCGACACTCCCTTGTGTGGCGGAAGTGCCGGCTGCGCAACCGGAAGGACTCCGGGTGTCCCTGCTCCTCTTCCCCCCAGCACTTCCAGGTGTGGCGGAAGTGCTGAGGTCCAGGGCTTCTACAGGGTTGAGCTTCCCAGCTCTGTACCCGTGGCCCCCAAAGCAACCAGGGCGGTCGCCCCCTCGTGTTCTGGAGGAGGCACAAGCTCTCCTCCGGTCCTCCTGGGCATCCCGAACCCTAGCCGGGTGCCACAGAGTGCCACAATGGGCTTTAACAGGCCCTGCCTCTTGACAGCCCCCCCAGCCTTGACTCTCTAAGAAGACATGGAAAAACTCCCAAAAAAACCCCTTGTAAGCAAAAAATGGAAGAAACCTTGGGAAAGGCAGTTCAAAGAGAGACCGCTTTCCAGGAAGATTGGGCATGCAGTGGGTGTCCAAAAATAAGGGGGTTAATACAATACAATACACATTACAGAGCAGTAGATGGTATCACATAATAGGATTTGGATTTGTTCAGAGTCCTGGAGACCTCGGCCATCAAGCTACCTCCCCTTATTGGCCATTCCACAGCTAAGACAGCACTGGCCCAGCCAATCCGATGAAAGGACCCCTCTACCTGACAATTACTGCGATCCTCCATTAGGGATGACTTTACCTTAGGGAGGCAGACAACTTGGCAGGTGGGCAGTGGCACTAAGTGTCACATTTGAGTACCGAGAAGAGAAACAGAACAGGTGAGAGTTAGTAATAAATTCTAACTGTCATGTTACTTATGTTTTAGTGCTAATGACTAACAACAGAGATACAGTCGGTACAGTCAATCAGCAGCTCTAGTCAGGGTGTGCTAAACTGAAGTCGTGAGTCTTCAGCCGGGATTTAAAAGCTGAGACCAAAGGGGCATCTCTTATAGTAGCAGGCAGAGCACCCCACAGTTTAGGGGGGCCCTGTAACTAAAAGCTCGACCTCCCACTGTTATTTTATTAATCCTTGGAATCACAAGCAGAGCGGCATCTTGAGATCTTAATGTGCGCTCTGGTTTGTAAGTCATGATAAGTTCAGACAAGTAAGCCGGACCTCGACCATTTAATGCTTTATATGTTAAAAGAAGGATTTTGAAATCTGCCCTAAACTTAACCGGGAGCCAGTGTAAGGATTGAAGAACTGGAGTTACTGTATGTGTTCGTATTTTCTTGTTCTTGTATGCAGGCCCGAGAGGTTCGGGTCCAACCGTCCAACTACGGATTGGCATCAGTAATGATCCTTCCGCAGGATCACCTACGGAAACCTTGTTACGACTTTTATTTCCTCTAGATAGTCAAGTTCGATCATCTTCTCGGCGCTCCACCAGAGGTCACGAGCGACCGCGGCAGGGCCGATCCAAGGACCTCACTAAGGGGAGCATGTAAATGTCACACGGGTGACATATGAGGACTAGGCGGTTGAGTTTGATGGTCGACTCGAGGGGCATGGTGGACGAGCAACATGTAACTCGGAATACGCCTCACCACGAGGCTCTTAACTAGCAGGCACACCACTCCACAGTTTAGGGGCCCTGTAACTAAAAGCTCAACCTCCCATTGTTATTTTATTAATCTTTGGAATCATAAGCTGACCGGCATCTTGAGATCTTAATGTGCGCTCAGGTTTGTAAGTCATGATAAGTTCAGACAAGTAAGCCGGACCTCGGCCATTTAATGCTTTATATGTTAAAAGGAGGATTTTGAAATCTGCCCTAAACTTAACCGGGAGCCAGTGTAAGGAGTTAAGAGCTGGAGTTATGTGTTCATATTTTCTTGTTCTTGTAATAATTCTTGCAGCAGCATTTTGGATTAACTGGAGGCTGAATAAAGAACAGTTTGAACATCCAGTGAACACCGCATTGCAGTAGTCAATCCTACTAGAAATAAATGCATGAATTAATTTCTCAGAATCCTGCTTATTTAGAAAGCATGGAAGAAACATAATTTGGACAACTTTGTAATGTGCGCTTTAAATGACATGCTAGAGTCAAAGATAACTCCGAGATTGCGGGCTGATTCAGTAAAATGAATGAGTTAAATGATGACAGAATATTGTTGTGATCAGCGTCATTCCCTCCATTTATTAACATCTTTGTTTTATTGGTGTTTAAAGACAAGTAGTTCTCATCCATCCACTCCTTTAATTCACTAACACAACTAATTAAAGACAACATCGGAGAAACTTCATTTGATCTAAATGAAATGTATAACTGGGTGTCATCTGCGTACGAGTGACAATGAATGTGATGTTTGATCCCAGTGGAAGCTTGTAAAGTGAATACAGTTAAGGTCCCAGTACTGAGCCGTGCGGGACACCATATTGAACTTCTGTGTGTAATGATGGAGTCCTGTCAGCACATTTCTGTTGTGATGGACGACCGGCTATGGACTCCGGTCGCCACCCCCAGGCCGCTAGGAGGAGCCCTCCAGACAGCAGGATGGTGCCCCGACTTCCAGCAGGGCCTCATGGACTCTGTAGTTTATACACACAGCCCTGCTGGATACCTTAGGGGCCACCGGGAGTCGCTGTAGGGGAGCTAGTGGGCTCTTGCGTGCCCTATAACCCGGGAGTGCGTCACAGTCACGTGACCAGAGGAAACGACGTGCTCCCGGGATGAAGAAGAGGACTGTTTGCCCTGACCCGGAAGGAAATGGACTTGTGGGTTGTGCCAGGAACCACTTCCGGGTCAGGGGCTATAAAAGGACTGTGGGAAGCCCAAAACACTGAGCTGAGCTGGGAGGTAGGGTGGCAAAGTGTCTGGGCGAGGAGGAGAGAGTATTGTTTATTGAAAAGTTTATTGTATATGAGTGTGGAGTGGAGGGTGCTTGGTGCACGGTATAATAATAAGATAAATATTAGTTATACTTTTACCTGGTGTCTAGAGTGGTACCTGAGGGTGTTAGAGGTGGCTCCACGCCTCTACTTTTACACTGTACATATTGGAACCGATTTGATAATTAAGAACTAAACCAAGCTAGCACAGTGCCTGACATCCCAACGTCATTTTCCAGCCTGTGCAGTAAAATAGAACGGTCAATGGTGTCAAACGCTGCGCTTAAGTGTAAGCAATTTATATGTTTGGTTTCAATTCCCACCTGCATTTATTTTTCCTTCATTTTTGCCTCATATTGCTGGTTGCTGTTCTTCTGACTTCCAAGCTTGACTGCGTCCATTTTTCCCGGTCACATTCCTAGCAGTACCCCTGGCTCACGTCTTATACTGACTCAGGGTGAGATCCCAGTTCAGCACACACGGGGTTAATGAGCTCGTGGCCGCACCATTTTCAAGTCAGAGTCCATGTAAGCCCAATAATCTTTTTTTCCCCCCTGGAGTCCTTTTGAAATCTAATTAACCAACATGTTATTGAAGGGGAAGTGGGTGGGAGTTCTAAGACCTGTCAGAGGACCACCTCAGCCACAGTCCGCTTGGTGTGTCAGGTACAGTCGCTATGGAAGCACTGTAAGTGTACCAAATGCCAAGCCCCCCCCCCCCCCCCCCCCCCATTGTTTCCTTTATTTAAACATCAAATAGTAAACCCCCTGCTGCCTTCCATCCCCACTAAGGCAGGGGGTCCTGAAGCCAACACTTGAGCCACTGATCCTCTCTGCTTGAAACAGCTTAAAGGGCGGAAAAGAAGAAATGGTCTTGGAATCCTTAAGCTTGAGTGGGCCCAGCGACAGAGATAATAATAATAATAATACATTTTATTTATATAGCGCCTTTCCCATGCTCAAGGCACTTAGAGATGAAGAGGGGCAACAAGAAAACTCCACAGAGACAGCAACTGAGCATTGGAATGAAGCCCACAAAGAAAACCAGCAAACATCACAGCAGCCATGTGCGGGTCGAACCCAGGACTCTGGGGCTGGGAGGCAACAGCCAGCAACCATTAAGCTTGTCTCAGTCTGTCACAGAGTGTCATCGACTGCTGAGTAGCCTGCCCTCTAGTGTCCTAGGGTATGAACTACACACTCGGGCTGGTGCCTCTTCTATTGCTCTGCCTGGGCACATTTTACAAGTACAGAATGGCACATACTGCCACCTAGCTGCCCTTGAGCTTCCACACTGCCATGCTCAGGTTGTCCCCCATACAATGCCCTATGTACATGAGAAAATCTCCACACGGACCCTGGGAGAACATGAAAACAACACACAGACAGCAACTAAGCACGGGGTTCACACCTGGGTCATTGGATCAGTGTGGCATCAGAACTAAAAACTGTGCCACCATGCTGTTAAATTCTGATAAGTACATTTCTTTTGCTTGGAATGAAATTGATTAGTGACTATTGTATATAGTGCCTTTCTTATTTATTAAATGACCAGAGTGGTCACACAAACAAAATGAATGAGAATGCAGAATGGGTTTCATGGATTAGACAGTTTGGGGGCCACAAACACCTAGATAACTAAGAAAGGCATCATTAAACAGAGATAGATAGATAGATAGATAGATAGATAGATAGATAGATAGATGTGAAAGGCACTATATAATAGATAGATAGGAAAGGCACTATATATTAGATACTGTAGATGTGAAAAGCACTATATGATAGATAGATAGATAGATAGATAGATAGATAGATAGATGTGAAAGGCACTATATAATAGATAGATAGGAAAGGCACTATATATTAGATACTGTAGATGTGAAAAGCACTATATGATAGATAGATAGATAGATAGATAGATGTGAAAGGCACTATATAATAGATAGATAGGAAAGGCACTATATATTAGATACTGTAGATGTGAAAAGCACTATATGATAGATAGATAGATAGATAGATAGATAGATAGATAGATAGATAGATAGATAGATAGATGTGAAAGGCACTGTATAATAGATAGATAGATAGATAGATGGATGAGAGGCACTATATAATTATTAGATAGATAGATTGATAGATAGATAGATGTGAAAGGCACTATATGATAGATGGATAGATAGATAGATATGAAAGGCACTATATGATAGATAGATAGATAGATAGATATGAAAGGCACTATATGATAGATAGATAGATAGATAGATAAATGTGAAAGGCACTGTATAATAGATAGATAGATAGATAGATGTGAAAGGCACTGTATAATAGATAGATAGATAGATGTGAAAGGCACTGTATAATAGTTTATAATAGACATTTGCATGTTCCATCTGTTGGAATGTATTTTGTAATGCATGTAGTAATGCATTGCATTTGTCATTCCAACAGATGGTGCATCACAAGCATTTTTAGTAATGAAATGCATTGACACACATTTTTCTGATCTATTAAAATGGCAAACTGCAATGCATAAGTCTCTGTTAAATTGCATGTGGTGGGGGATTCAAAAAAGTGGGGTTAGTGTTTGTGAGGCACCATCTGTTGGAATCATAGACTAAATGCATTTTGTTAATACAAATATTTGTATGTGTCATCTGTTGGAAACACGGAGACATTAGCAACTGGAAGGACACACAGATAGACACTTAATTAAGTGTGAATATGCCTGACTTGGGCATTGCTCTCTAGCGCCTTCTTGTCTTTGCCACACTTTCTGCATGAACAGGGATCCAAGTTTTCTTCTTCAAAAATGTGATTTCAGGGTCTGCCTGTTCTGTGGCCTGATCCTGTTCTCTTTTACAGAAGCCATCCAGGGTCCATCAAGATCTCAAGATTGATTTTTGGGATGTCTTTTGGAGTTGATCATTTAAGGGGTGAGCCAGTGTCTCCATGTCATATCTGAGTGTATTTGACTCAATGCACGCTTTGTTTCCCCACCCTGTCCTGCTGGGGCCTATATAATAAACCCTTGAAGTCTCAGTAAAAAAATCAGAGTGACAGCCATGTAAATTAAGTAACTGCAGGGTGCCAGGTGGGTCCACTGGGGGAGCTTTTGTTAGAATGAATTCCCCTCTTCATCTCACTTGCTGCTGTGTGTGACTGGGGGCCGTCCACTAAGTTATCATGTCTATCTTGTGACCACTTTGTTCATCATTCATGCCTCAAATGACATCACCCACTGGCTAGACGTGGCTGGGAGGCACACCTGTGTGTCTGGGGGTCAGCGCTGTCAGACCATGACACACTCTGGACCTGTTGAGTTGTGCAGCTGCAGGCATCGACAGGTGTCATGTGAGGCCCTCTGCATTCATTGTGACGTCATCAGTGTGCTCGGGGGAATGGGCTGGGTGGAGTCTGTGCTCCTGATGCTGGCTGTGCCCCGGTTCACAACACCGGGCTCCGTGCCATTTTAGAGGGCGCCCCAATATGGCTAAGACATTACACATGCTGCAAATGACAACTGTTGCTTGAAGTAATGATTTAGAATTTAAATTTCAACTCTCTAAGATCATCCTTAATTAGTCATGGTTAGAAGAAACTTGGTTATTAGAGAAACCCTTGTAATTGAAGTACCACAGTGGAAACAAGTTAATCTGATCAATAAAGGCGGTGGATTGTCTTTCCTTGGGTGGCAAACCATTGGCATTCCTGAAGTTCAGTTCTAGGTTTAGAAATGACCAAAAGGAAAGCAGCTTTCTCAAGAAACTTGGCAGTCTGTTTGTGAAATGAAGGCTGTCAAGAAATAGATTTTATACAAAGGTGTATAAGATAGACAGATTGATGGGTGAAAGGCACTACATAACTGATAGATAGATAGATAGATAGATATGAAAGGCGCTATATAATAGATAGATAGATAGATAGATAGATAGATAGATAGATAGATAGATAGATAGATAGATAGATATGAAAGGCGCTATATAATAGATAGATAGATAGATGTGAAAGGTGCTATATGATAGATAGATAGATAGATGTGAAAGGCACTATATAATAGATAGATAGATAGATAGATAGATAGATAGATAGATAGATAGATAGATAGATAGATAGATATGAAAGGCACTATATGATAGATAGATAGATCGATCTGAAAGGCATTATCTGATAGATAGATAGATGTGAAAGGAACTATATGATAGATAGATAGATAGATAGATATGAAAAGCACTATATGATAGATAGATAGATAGATCGATCTGAAAGGCATTATCTGATAGATAGATAGATAGATGTGAAAGGCACGATAGATAGATAGATAGATAGATAGATAGATAGATAGATAGATAGATAGATAGATAGATAGATAGATAGATGTGATAGGTGCTCTATAATAGATAGATAGATAGATAGATAGATAGATAGATAGATAGATAGATAGATAGATAGATGTGAAAGGTGCTATATAATAGATAGATAGATAGATAGATAGATAGATAGATAGATAGATAGATAGATAGATAGATAGATAGATAGATAGATAGATAGATAGATGTGAAAGGAACTATAGATAGATAGATAGATAGATAGATAGATAGATAGATAGATAGATAGATAGATAGATAGATAGATAGATAGATAGGTGTGAAAGGCACTATAGATAGATAGATAGATAGATAGATATGAAAAGCACTATATGATAGATAGATAGATCGATCTGAAAGGCATTATCTGATAGATAGATAGATAGATAGATAGATAGATAGATAGATAGATAGATAGATGTGAAAGGCACTTTATAATAGATAGATAGATAGATAGATAGATAGATAGATAGATAGATAGATAGATAGATAGATAGATAGATAGATGTGAAAGGAACTATATTGTAGATAGATAGATAGATATGAAAGGCACTATATGATAGATAGATAGATAGATAGATAGATAGATACATAGATAGATAGATAGATGGATGTGAAAGGTGCTATATAATTGATAGATAGATAGATGTGAAAGGCACTATATAATAGATAGATAGATAGATAGATAGATAGATGTGAAAGGCACGATAGATAGATAGATAGATAGATACTGTAGATAGATAGATAGATAGATAGATAGATGGATGTGAAAGGTGCTATATAATAGATACATAGATAGATGTGAAAGGCACTATATAATAGATAGATAGATAGATAGATAGATAGATGTGAAAGGCACTATATAATAGATAGATAGATAGATGTGAAAGGCACTATATAACATAAACAGATAGCAGCACAATACATGACTGACAGATGTGATTTTTGCAGTGATTACCTCAATTCCAAGCTTGCGGTGAAGCGACGGCTCGACTTGCTGCCTGCAGTCTTCATGTGAAGGCGGCCATATCTGCAGTATTATGTCAAGTATGTTATTCTCATCGTTCATCTCTGGTCTCACTTCCTGTTCGTTGCCATTAGTGCTTTTACTCTGAGTAGGCTGCGGTTCTCCTTTCCAGCCTCCAAGTCATCCTTTGATTTCCCAGACACTAATTCCTCCGTCTCTGTCCAGTGGTCCACACTATGGACTCTTCCAATCGGAAGCACTCAGCCACTTCACTGGTGGGCCTGTATTTTTTTTATCACTTTTCATGGAGAGTGAAATGACATTCCTGACTCAGAGACTCCTTCCGAGGATTCTATTGGTGTGACTTGAGGAAACACCTTACGAGGGTCTCTAGGTTTGTTCTTTCCTGCAAAACAGAGCTTTGGGGGGATGAGTGAGCCATTTGAACATCGGAGGGAATCCCTCTCTGAGTTTGCAGATCTGATCTAATTCAATGAGATCCATCTAATCTGCAGTATGTACCTTCTATATCTGATTCCTCTGTGAATTGGTGCTCAGGTGGTCAGCTCCCGCCTTGTGCCCAGTTCTCCTGACCTTGCAGTCCTGAGCTAAATGAAGTTGGTTTGATAATAAATGGATGACTGTTTTCTTCCTAGGTATGTTCTGATACCCTGGGACGGATCATCTCTGGTGGTGTCGTCGGGTGTTTCAGGTCTTTCAATGTCAGACACCCAAGCCTATGTGAGCCCACCCCAAGTCTGGTCAGCCCCTACACCACATCTCACTTCTCCTGGTCCACAGCCATTGCTCTCCTCACCATACCCATCAAAGTGTAGACTCTGATGAAGGACCTGCCTCCACAGCCCACTCACTTCTAGTGGCTCCATTCCACCCCTGGTCCTAAAGATCTCATATTTAGCTCTTTTCCTTTCATTGTCCTCCTCCATTTTGTCTTTCCATGGAATATTGAGTTCCAAAATGCCTAATTGATTAGGACTGCAGGACAATAGCAAGCATTAAGGTGGACCTGTGGATGGACTCAGGGAGTCTCAACTGCCTCCCTGTGTCAACCAGATACAAGGATCCCATTTGGTATCCCCCCATCGCCAGCCACATCCCCACCACTGAATCCTGAATGAGATATGAGATTCACAGCAGAATGACTGGCCTTGTTGATCCTCTGAAGCAGGAAGCCCAGTATCAGCCAGCCATATCCCAGACCACCCCAACCCCACACCCCATCCACCTCCCAGGCCGACACAGTGCCTGTCTCCAAAGTCGAGACCTCCAGAGGTTAGAAAAACATGGTACTCCCCGGCGCTGTCACCTGCCGAGCTGGCTTCACATGTTTGGAAACAGCTGTCTGCTTCAAAGAACAGATGTGCATTCATTCCGGAGAACATTCTACGAGCTTGGGGTGGGGGGGTTCGGAATTGCCTGTGAGTCATCCGGCAGCCCACCTTTGGCCGAGTGTTGAAATTCATCATCACGTGAGGGCTGCTGAGCGAATGCCTTTGGTATTCAGACCTCAATTGTGGTGGCACTTCAAAGGCCTGGGCCTTGTAGTACCCTCAGTGTTGTATAATAGATATTTGGAGGAGTGAGACCACCTCAGTTACCCCTCCCCCAATAACGTCAAGAAAAGTTCACAATTCAGTCAGCGGCTCCTCCTGAGGCTCTCTGACCGCTCATCAGGAACGACGAGCCGCAGACCTGACCTGTGCTGGTCTGGTTTGTGTCAGGTCACCTGACGGGACGCCCGCCGGCCCCGGAGATCAAACTGCGACCACCAGGGGCACTCGGCTGTCACGACTTGATGGCCGCTTTCCCCCTCCTGAAATTATTTGTTTTACTTTCTGGTGTACATAGTATAGAGAAAGGATTGGAATCGTGAAAAAACTCGACCTCGAGATTTGGATGAAACTTGACGTTTAAGAGTACGAAAAGACCATTTTTGAAATGATGTCTGTCTGTCCGTTCGTCCTTCCATCTGTGTGTTTATCTGTGTGTCTGTCTGTCTGTCTGTGTGTCGGTCTGTCTGTCTGTCTGTGTATCTGCATGTCTGTGCGTCTGTCTGTCCGTCTGTGTATCTGTCTGAATGAGATATGAGATTCACGACAGAATGCCTGTCTATCTATGTCTGTCTATCTGTGTGTCTGTCTGTCTGTCCGTCTGTGTATCTGTCTGTCTGTGTGCCTGTCTATCTATGTCTGTCTGTGTGTGTGTTCATCTGCCTGTCTGTCTGTCTGTCTGTCTGTCTGTCTGTCTGTCTGTCTGTGTTTCCGTCTGTCTGTCTGTGCATCTGTCTGTCTGTCTGTCTGGCTGGCTGTCTGTCTGTCTGTCTGTCTGTATGTCTGTGCGTGTCTGTCTGTCTTTCTTTTTGTCTGTATGCCTGGGTGTGTGTGTCTGTCTGTCTGTCTGTGTGTCCTGTATGTGTGTCTGTCTGTCTGTCTGTCTGTGTGCCTGTCTATCTATGTCTGTCTGTGTGTGTGTTCATCTGTCTGTCTGTCTGTCTGTCTGTCTGTCTGTCTGTCTGTCTGTCTGTCTGTCTGTCTGTATCTGTCTGAATGAGATATGAGATTCACGACAGAATGCCTGTCTATCTATGTCTGTCTATCTGTGTGTCTGTCTGTCTGTCCGTCTGTGTATCTGTCTGTCTGTGTGCCTGTCTATCTATGTCTGTCTGTGTGTGTGTTCATCTGTCTGTCTGTCTGTCTGTCTGTCTGTGTGCCTGTCTATCTATGTCTGTCTGTGTGTGTGTTCATCTGTCTGTCTGTCTGTCTGTCTGTCTGTCTGTTTGTGTTTCCGTCTGTCTGTCTGTGTATCTGTCTGTCTGGTCTGTCTGTCTGTCTGTCTGTCTGTCTGTCTGTCTGTCTGTCTGTCTGTCCATGTGTCTGTCTGTCTGCCTGTCCGTCTGTCTCTCTGTATGTCTGTGCGTGTCTGTCTGTCTTTCTTTTTGTCTGTATGCCTGGGTGTGTGTGTCTGTCTGTCTGTCTGTATGTGTGTCTGTCTGTCTGTCTGTCTGTCTGTCTGTCTGTGCATGTCTGTCTGTGTGTCTGTGTGTGTGTGTGTCTGTCTGTCTGTATGTCTGAGTGTCTGTCTGTGTGTCTGTCTGTATGTGTGTCCGTCTGTCTGTTTGTCTGTGTGTCCCTCTGTCTGTTTGTCTGTGTGTCTCTGTGTCTGTTTGTGTATGTGTCTGTATGTTTGTCTGTGTGTCCGTCTGTCTGTATGTGTGTCCGTCTGTCTGTTTGTCTGTCTGTGTGTCTGTCTGTATATCAAATATAAGGAATCCTGTCAACTTTTGGGCCACTCTGTTACTTTAACTGAATACTTACATGAATTTTCAAATAAACTATGGTTACAATTACAGACATCCATCCATCTATTTTCCAACCCGCTGAATCCGAACACAGGGTCACGGGGGTCTGCTGGAGCCAATCCCAGCCAACACAGGGCACAAGGCAGGAACCAATCCCGGGCAGGGTGCCAACCCACCGCAGGACACACACAAACACACCCACACACCAAGCACACATTAGGGCCACAGATGATTCAAATGTTGTATAGATACTAGGGGGCTTTGTCCCCCCTGCTCACTTTGCAAGCCAACCCCGAAACCTGTCCCCCCACACCCTGCCAGCCGGCAGTATGCACCAGCCACTTTGCGTATCTGCTGCTTCTGTTGTGAACGCACCCTAAGGAGACCCTCCTCTGACACCCCCTCTTAAACGCTGATCCAATGGAAAACGCATACAGTTTTTTTTTTACCTCCTCTTTGCTCGATCAGCTGCTGCTGCTGCTGCTGCCGGGCCGTGTGATCTTCATCTCGCACTGCGCACTTCTGTCATATCACCTATGTCCATGTCTTCATTCTCTTTTCACTTTTACCTTTTCGTCAAGATTGCATTAAATTTTGATTCTGTGTTTCGACTTCCATATTGACAACGTAGCGTACAACTGCCCGTGAGTGAATATCATTTCTTTCTCTCTACAAGAACTGCATCTGACAATATCTCACGGAACATGAAAGTGTCTCTCTGAGAAAATCACGTCTCATCTCCTTCCTAGATTTTCTTTTATAATAGAGAGATTTTTAATGATAAAAAGCAAACAGATATGAAATCTAAGAAAAATTACTCAACCGGAGGTAGTATTTTATTTAAACAACCATCCGAATTTTTTTGTATCACGGAAATATAAATGTGTACACGATATTAAAAACTGTATTCAATATAACACATATTCTTTCAATAACTATTATTAATTTTATTTAAATTTACACATCATCAGTTTAACAATAAGGTGTAAACATTGAATGTGTAAATATAACGAGAACAATAAGCTGTGATGTCCCCTGGTAATATATTTAATTTTATGTTTTTTTTATTCCTGATATCATTATCATAATTAAATGTAGATAAATGCAGATTTACCTACAGCAGTAACAAATATTATATCATACTGACACTGGTGACCATACAGTAACTCTTTTTTCTTTGCACGTAATTGAGGTCATGCATACGTAATTACGAAAAAAATTCCAGCACCGTTTTCAACCTCCTTAAGTGCGAAAAAATCATTTTAATATAAAGTTTGATTCTAAATAGCGATAAATGACTGTGTATTGATATTATCAATTAGTTATGATTACAAACAAAGAGATAGGATATTGAAGGAATACTGAGCACCTGGCAGTGGCTCTGATGACCTTTTCTTCCATCTCGGTATACGAGGAAGTCAAAGGGACTTTTTGAAAAGGGATAGTGGAGGTGGTGGCCACGCTGCTCTTCATGTGTCCATTCTATGGTGACAAATACCAGGCTACAGGCCCTACAGAGACCACCATCATGACAGTAAGTGATAATTGTAATCTGTGGCCTCGACACAATATTTTTTTGTGGGCAAACAGCATGGCACCATTTTCTACTGCCACTGGATGAGCATCGCGGAATCTGACTCCTTACGACCATATCATGGGAAAATCAAAAAGTCAAAGCCACTTAGTCTTTAATAGCTTGTGAGATAATCCCGGGGTGGAAATTGAGAAGTTTACAGCAGCAGAGACATAAAAAATCAAGGATACAGACACACGGGACTGATAATCCAGCGAATCAATCAATCAATCAATCAATCAATCAATCAATAGATTGAGCCGTGAGCTGGATTATCGATCCCATGAGTCTGCATCCTTGATCAATCAATCAATCAACAGATCAGCCAATCACTGAATCAATCAATCAATTAATTGCTCTGTGAGCTGGATTATCTATCCCATGAGTCTTCATCCTTGATCAATCAATCAATCAGTCAATCAATAGATTGATCTGTGAGCTGGATTATTGATCCCATGAGTCTGCATCCTTGATCAATCAATCAATCAATAGATCAGCCAATCACTGAATCATTCAATCAATCAATTAATTGCTCTGTGAGCTGGATTATCTATCCCATGAGTCTTCATCCTTGATCAATCAATCAATCAATCAATCAATCAACCAATCAATAGATTGATCTGTGAGCTGGATTATTGATCCCATGAGTCTGCATCCTTGATCAATCAATCGATCAATTTATCAGCCAATCAATCAATCAATCAATTAATCAATCAATAGATTGATCTGTGAGCTGGATTATCGATCCCATAAGTCTGCATCCTTGATCAATCAATCAATCAATCAATCAATAGATCAGCCAATCACTGAATCATTCAATCAATCAATCAATCAATCAATCAATTGCTCTGTGAGCAGGATTATCTATCCCATGAGTCTGCATCCTTGATCAATCAATCAATCAATCAATCAATCAATAGATTGATCTGTGAGCTGGATTATTGATCCCATGAGTCTGCATCCTTGATCAATCAATCGATCAATTTATCAGCCAATCAATCAATCAATCAATTAATCAATCAATAGATTGATCTGTGAGCTGGATTATCGATCCCATAAGTCTGCATCCTTGATCAATCAATCAATCAATCAATCAATAGATCAGCCAATCACTGAATCATTCAATCAATCAATCAATCAATCAATTGCTCTGTGAGCAGGATTATCTATCCCATGAGTCTGCATCCTTGATCAATCAATCAATCAATAGATCAGCCAATCAATGAATCATTCAATCAATCAATCAATCAATTGCTCTGTGTGCTGGATTATCTATCCCATGAGTCTGCATCCTTGATCAATCAATCAATCAATCAATCAATATATTGGTCGGTCAATCAATACATCAATCAATCTATCAATGTATATTGTGCAGAAATTTCAAAATGAACTTAAATTGAATGGCCTGATAGGAATGGGCAGAAAAGACCACCAATGCCCAAGAGAGCGCCTTCCTGGATTTTTCATGATGGCACCCAATTTTGCCACAATCCCCTTTTCCACAACAGCTTCTTCCAGTAAAAAATAACATTCCAAAGAAGTTGCAAAGTGGAGGGATATCCCCCAAACCCCCCAATGGACTGTCTTTCCCCGAATGGAGCTAGGCCGTCTGGAATCTGTCAAACAGCAGGTGACCAGAGACCTCCTAAGAGGTCCAACGCCATCTTGGCAGAACGTTGGAAAAGGTCAACCAGCCAGACTGGACATCAGTCACCTTGAGGGGCAGAGGTAACGTAAGAAGACCCTGAGGAAGTGGCTTAGCCAGCCTGAGAGCCGAGCATTAAAAGACAAAAGAAAAAATAAATTATAACACAAAACACCAGACAAGGAGCTGTAGGAGCATAAAGCTTCATAGAAGTGCCGATTCAGATTGTTGGAGACCACATAATCACACAAAGCTTAAACACCACACACCACTTCCAATTAGTCAGCCGTTTCATTATATAGTGCCTTTCAAAGGGTACTTATACTTCATGGGGAGCTTATCAGACTGGTCATGAATAAGGTGGCTTAACAGCAGACATTTTAACGGCGTGGACATTTTCTGCCTTGAGTATACAAAGACGAAATAAAGAATGACGTTCCTTGTAGAAGAGGCTCTATGAACATCACGATCAAGTGTGGGGTCTTATAACAAATGTTCCCTAATTAATCATCATGCGAGTGGTTCATCGAGTTAAGCAGTTCTTAAATTATATAGCGCCTTTCATAGCGAGCTTGTTTTCAAATTTAGCACCATGTAATAAAGTGCAGTATGAACTAAAAATTCTGTGCAAAAAGTTCCAGAATTTTTCCTGCAAGCCTCCATATTGTGTGGCTCTTTAATTTGGTTGATCCTTCATTTATATAGCGCCTTGCATAGGATGCACCTGCTCTAAACGAAGCTAAGGGGAAGAAACCAAAGTTGATGGAGGGTGTGAGTCATCCAGCTGAATGCAGACGGCAGCTCCTTGGCTGACTCACCGACTAATTAAAGACTGTGTCTCTGTAAACCCCCCCCCACCCAGCCTTTGCAGCGGGGGGCACAGACTCAGGCAGGTGAAGTATTGGAGATGAATCAAGCGCCTTCACCTGTTTAACTTCATCTTGTTGCTTCCGAATTCAAATGCAGACAAAGCTTCCCTTGATCCACTCTTCCTCCTTGTCATCTCCTGTGAGTCATCTGTTCCTCTGGTGGTCCGCCACTCACTCAACCCCTCCCAACCAGACCTGCACAGAGATGTCTTATTTTTTGCAGCCATTAGGCTATTGGGACCACCTGAGTGAACTCACGCTGGAATAATGGAGTGACTCACTAGGGGCTCGGGAGTCACCTGGAGTGCAAGTGACACGGGAGAGGGGGGGTCTTGTGTGAGTCGATCAGCGTTGTCCAAAACCCAGACTAAAGGCTGAGGGCTTACGCAGGGGTCACTTGGTGGGACAACTTGCCCAAGGCACACCTGGTGAGTCATCACATTGCAGAGTGGTGGGGCTCCCCGGATATCTACTTGACCCTCAGACCACCAAGTCTAGTTTCACTTCATAGTTTGGGGTCTTACATTCAGTTGTACAATCTAATCCATCAGGTTACATTTAATATAGCGCCTTTCGCAGAAAAGTACTTTTAAGGCCACATATAATTTGAATTAAGTTCCCTGTAAATGAATATAAAGTGTGGGGGTCTTAAAATAAATATTCTAGAATGAATAATTATATAGGTTTAGGTTTAGGTTTATTTGTCATATATAGGTTAACACAGGGTCAACATACAATGAAATGTGTATGACGAGAAAAACAAGTCACTCAGCCTAGATCTAATAAAGCTAAAAAAAAAATAATAATAAAAAAATAATATAGTGTGAACATAAAGCGTGGGGGTCTTAAAAAATATTCTAGAATGAACAATTATATAGTGTGAGCGTAAAGTGTGGGGGTCTTAAAATAAATATTCTAGAATGAATAATTATATAGTGTGAGCATAAAGTGTGGGGGGTCTTAAAATAAATATTCTAGAATGAATAATTATATAGTGTGAGCGTAAAGTGTGGGGGTCTTAAAATAAATATTCTAGAATGAATAATTATATAGTGTGAACATAAAGTGTGGGGTCTTAAATAAATATTCTAGAATGAATAATTATACAGTGTGAGCATAAAGTGTAGGGTCTTAAAATAAATATTCTAGAATGAATAATTATATAGTGTGAGCGTAAAGTGTGGGGGTCTTAAAATAAATATTCTAGAATGAATAATTATATAGTGTGAGCGTAAAGTGTGGGGTCTTAAATAAATATTCTAGAATGAATAATTATACAGTGTGAGCATAAAGTGTAGGGTCTTAAAATAAATATTCTAGAATGAATAATTATATAGTGTGAGCGTAAAGTGTGGGGGTCTTAAAATAAATATTCTAGAATGAATAATTATATAGTGTGAGCGTAAAGTGTGGGGGTCTTAAAATAAATATTCTAGAATGAATAATTATATAGTGTGAGCATAAAGTGTGGGGGGTCTTAAAATAATTATTCTAGAATGAATAATTATACAGTGTGAGTGTAAAGTGTAGGGTCTTAAAATAAATATTCTAGAATGAATAATCATATAGTGTGAACATAAAGTGTAAACATAAAGTGTGGTGGTCTTAAATAAATATTCTAGAATGAATAATTATATAGTGTGAACATAAAGTGTGGGGTCTTAAATAAATATTCTAGAATGAATAATTATATATATATGCCCTTTGTCACCGATTCTGTTCATAACTTTTATGGACAGAATTTCTAGGCGCAGCCAGGGTGTTGAGGGGGTCCGGTTTGGTGGGCTCAGGATTGGGTCACTGCTTTTTGCAGATGATGTTGTCCTGTTTGCTTCATCAGGCCGTGATCTTCAGCTCTCTCTGGATCGGTTCGCAGCCGAGTGTGAAGCGGCTGGGATGAGAATCAGCACCTCCAAATCCGAGACCATGGTCCTCAACCGGAAAAGGGTGGAGTGCCCTCTCAGGGTTGGTAGCGAGATCCTGCCCCAAGTGGAGGAGTTCAAGTATCTCGGGGTCTTGTTCACGAGTGAGGGAAGAATGGAGCGTGAGATCGACAGGCGGATCGGTGCGGCATCCGCAGTAATGCGGGCGTTGCATCGGTCTGTCATGGTGAAAAAGGAGCTGAGCCGCAAGGCGAAGCTCTCAATTTACCAGTCGATCTATGTTCCTACCCTCACCTATGGTCATGAGCTATGGGTAGTGACCGAAAGAACGAGATCGCGAATACAAGCGGCTGAAATGAGTTTTCTTCCGCAGGGTGTCTGGGCTTTCCCTTAAAGATAGGGTGAGAAGCTCAGTCATCCGGGAGGAGCACAGAGTAGAGCCGCTGCTCCTCCGCATCGAGAGGAGTCAGATGAGGTGGCTCGGGCATCTGATCAGGATGCCTCCTGGACGCCTCCCTGGTGAGGTGTTCCGGGCACGTCCAACCGGGAGGAGGCCCCGGGGAAGACCCAGGACACGCTGGAGGGACTATGTCTCTTGACTAGCCTGGGAACGCCTTGGGATTCTCCCGGAAGAGCTAGAAGAAGTGGCCGGGGAGAATGAAGTCTGGGCATCTCTGCTCAAGCTGCTGCCCCCGCGACCCGACCTCGGATAAGCGGGAGACAATGGATGGATGGATGGATGGATGAATAATTATATAGTGTGAGCATAAAGTGTGGGGGGTCTTAAAATAATTATTCTAGAATGAATAATTATACAGTGTGAGTGTAAAGTGTAGGGTCTTAAAATAAATATTCTAGGATGAATAATTATATAGTGTGAACATAAAGTGTGGGGTCTTAAAATAAATATTCTAGAATGAATAATTATATAGTGTGAACGTAAAGTGTGGGGGTCTTAAAATAAATATTCTAGAATGAATGATTATACAGTGTGAGTGTAAAGTGTAGGGTCTTAAAATAAATATTCTAATTATATAGTGTGAGCGTAAAGTGTGGGGGTCTTAAAATATATATACTAGAATGAATAATTATATAGTGTGAACATAAAGTGTAAACATAAAGTGTGGGGGTCTTAAATAAATATTCTAGAATGAATAATTATATAGTGTGAACATAAAGTGTGGGGGTCTTAAAATAAATATTCTAGAATGAATAATTATATAGTGTGAGCATAAAGTGTGGGGGGTCTTAAAATAAATATTCTAGAATGAATAATTATACAGTGTGAGTGTAAAGTGTAGGGTCTTAAAATAAATATTCTAGAATGAATAATTATATAGTGTGAACATAAAGTGTGGGGTCTTAAAATAAATATTCTAGAATGAATATTTATATAGTGTGAACGTAAAGTGTGGGGTCTTAAAATAAATATTCTAGAATGAATAATTATATAGTGTGAACGTAAAGTGTGGGGTCTTAAAATAAATATTCTAGAATGAATAATTATATAGTGTGAGTGTAAAGTGTGGGGTCTTAAAATAAATATTCTAATTATATAGTGTGAACGTAAAGTGTGGGGTCTTAAAATAAATATTCTAGAATGAATAATTATATAGTGTGAACGTAAAGTGTGGGGTCTTAAAATAAATATTCTAGAATGAATGATTATACAGTGTGAGTGTAAAGTGTAGGGTCTTAAAATAAATATTCTAATTATATAGTGTGAGCGTAAAGTGTGGGGGTCTTAAAATATATATACTAGAATGAATAATTATATAGTGTGAACATAAAGTGTGGGGGTCTTAAATAAATATTCTAGAATGAATAATTATATAGTGTGAACATAAAGTGTGGGGGTCTTAAAATAAATATTCTAGAATGAATAATTATATAGTGTGAACATAAAGTGTGGGGGTCTTAAAATAAATATTCTACAATGAATAATCATATAGTGTAAATATAAAGATTTATTGAAGGTAGCTCAGCAAATAGTTAAAGAACAAATCAATATACGAGGCTAACTGCCTTATGACTCTTCCAATCATTCAAACTTTTCTTTATATAGCACCTTTCACAGCTCACTATGTAAAATGTTCTAAAAGGACATCGAAAGGACTGGGCATAAATAGTCCTAAATCACCTAAAGGGCTGAGAATTCATGAAATGAAAGCCACTAAATTATTTTTGGGCAGATAAAGATATGCAAACTGTTAAACTGGAAAAGGCGCTATATGAATATAAATTTTAAGACACGAGTCTTAAGACAAATGTTTTCAGAATGAATTTTCAACCCAGGCTGAATATTTTATGATTCTTACAGTGATTCAATCTTTAAGATATATAGCACCTTTCACGAGCCACTTAATCCTTTTGAAAATGAGCTAAAAGGACATTAAAAAAATTTTGGTCACAAATCATTTTAAATGATACGAAAGGGCTGGGAAAGGGTGATGGTGTGAGGAACCTCATCAGAATTAATAAGAGTGGTGACCAGCAGGGGTCAGTGTGGGAGCCACTGCTATTTTTAATATTTATAAATGATATAGATAGGAATATAAATAACAAGCTGGTTAAGTTTGCAGATTATACCAAGCTAGGTGGATTAGCAGATAATTTGGAGTCCTTTATATCATTACAGAAAGACTTGGGCAGATTTGTGGCAGATGAAATGTAATGTCAGTAAATGTAAAGAATTACACATAGGAAGTAAAAATGTGAGGTTTGAATACACAATGGGAGGTCTGAAAATCGAGAGTTCACCTTATAAGAAGAATTTCGGAGTCGTAGTGGACTCTATGCTATCGAATTCCAGACAGTGTTCGGAAGCCGTTAGGAAGACTAACAGAATGTCAGGTTATATAGCGCCTTGATGTGTGGAGTACAAGTCACAGGAGGTTCTGCTCAAGCTTTATAACACACTGGTGAGGCCTCATCTGGAGTACTGGGTGCAGTTTTGGTCTCCAGGCTACAAAAAGGACATAGCAGCACAAGAGAAGGTCCAGAGAAGAGCAACTAGGCTGATTCAGGGCTACAAGGGATGAGTTATGAGGAAAGATTAAAAGAGCTGAGCCTTTACAGTTTAAGACAAATAAGATTAAGAGGAGACCTGACTGAAGTGTTTAAGATTATGAAGGGAATTAATGAAGTGGATTGAGACTGTTATTTTAAAATGAGTTCATCAAGAACACAGAGACACAGCTGGAAACTTGTGAAGGGGAACTTTCACACAAACTTTAGGAAGTTTTTCTTTACACAAAGAACAATAGACACTTGGAATAAGCTACCTAGCAGTGTGGTAGACAGTAGGACTTTAGGGACTTTCAAAACTCGACTTGATGTTTTTTTGGAAGAATTCAGTGGACAGGACTGGCGAGCTTCGTTGGGCTGAATGTCCTGTTCTCGTCTAAAGTGTTGTAATATTCTAAGAAAGGAGGAAGCATGACAAGTGTTTCATAAATGATAATCAACCAGTGCTTGAATGTTTCCTGATTCCTCCAGTGATACAGTCCTATATAGCGCCTTTCACAGGACACTTACCACATTGTAAAGGCTTAGAAGTAGTAAATGGTATCTATCCAAGTTAACCTCTTTCCATTTCAACCATCAGCTTCCTAAAGGATGCAACTGGGAAGCCTTCACCTTGCTCCTCATCTCCGTGTACTCTTGTCTACTTTCTGCATCTCTCTGACTATCCCACTTCTTCTTTGCCATCCTCTTCCTCTGTATACTCTCCTGTATTTCCTCATTCCACCACCAGGTTTCCTTTTCCTCCTTCCTCTTTCCAGATGTCATGCCAAGCCCTCTTCTTGCTGTCACCCTTACTACATCTGCTGTCTGGTGACTCTTCACTGCCACCCTAGTGCCTGTCTCACCTTCTCCCTAAACTCAACCTTGCAGTCTTCCTTTTTCAACTTCCACCATTTGATCCTTGGCTCTGCCCTCACTCCCTTCCTCTTCTTGCTCTCCAACATCATCCTGCAGACCACCATCCCGTGCTGTCTAACTACACTTGCCCCTGCCACCACTTTGCAGTCTTCAATCTCCTTCAGATTGACTCTTCTACCTGTGTGCATCTTCCTCCACTCTTGTACGTCACCCTATGTTCCTCCCTCTTCTTTAAATATGTATTCACCCCAGCCATGTCCATCCTTTTGGCAAAATCCACTCAGGACACTTGAGGGCGCTGTTGCCCAGTGGACCCCAAAAGACAGATACTCTGAACACAAGGTAAAAGCTCTAAGAAGACTTTTAATTCTTTTCTGTTCCAAAAGAGTGCCTTCTAAGCACCATGTCCACAATAAACACCAAATCACTACAACAATTCTCTCCCACCAACCTCCATCACACTCCTCTGCTGGGTTCCCATCAGTCCTTTAAATAGTCTTTGACCAGGAAGTGCTTTGGTCTTTCTGACCATGTGACTGGCTGGCATCTCCAGGTCTAATAAAGAACAAGGATTTTCTTCATCCATCCATCCATCCATCCATCCATCCATCCATCCATCCATCCATCCATCCATTATCCAACCCACTATATCCTAACTATAGGGTCATGGGGGTCTGCTGGAGCCAATCCCCAGCCAACACAGGGTGCAAGGCAGGAAACAAACCCTGGGCAGGGTGCCAGCCCACCGCAGGGCACACACACACACACACACACACCAAGCACACACTAGGGACAATTTAGAATCGCCAATCCACCGAACCTGCATGTCTTTGGACTGTGGGAGGAAACCCACGCAGACACGGGGAGAACATGCAAACTCCACGGAGGGAGGACCTGGGAAGCAAACCCGGGTCTCCTAACTGCGAGGCAGCAGTGCTACTACTGTGCCACCGTGCTGCCCGAAAAGCACTATATAAATGCAAAAAAATTATTTAAAAAAAAAAAAAATTAATTAAAAATCATATGAAGAATAGTTCAAAATTTCACCAGTAGATGGCACTAGTAATGGATAGAAATATTAAAGGAAGTGTTAAAATATCGATTACAAAATTATACTAAAACAAACCCAAGACTAAAAAGTTGAAAATATTATCCATCCATCATCCAACCCGCTATATCCTAAGTACAGGGTCACAGGGTCTGCTGGAGCCAATCCCAGCCAACACAGGTCACAAGGCAGGAAACAAACCCTGGGCAGGGTGCCAGCCCACCGCAGGGCACACACACACACACCAAGCACACACAGCAGGGACAATTTAGAATCGCCAATGCACCTAACCTGCATGTCTTTGGACTGTCGGAGGAAACCCATGCAGACACGGGGAGAACATGCAGACTCCACGCAGGGAGGACCTGGGAAGCAAACCTGGGTCTTCTAACTGTGAGGCAGCAGTGCCACCGTGCCGCCCGGATTTTCTTCAGCCCGGAAATACTTCGGAGCTTCTGTCCTCGTGACTACCTCGCACTTCTGAGCTACAATGAAAGAAAATGTCCCCAGGTGTCTTTGACAGCTCCTCCTGGCGGCACCCACAGCACCCACCAGGTCTGTGTGTCCAAACTCAGTGCCTTCCACTGCACTCCAGGGAAGCTGCCATCTAGCGTTTTGGGGGAAGCAGTGTCGGCAAGTAGCTGCCTTCCCCCATCCTTCTATTCCAGGGGTGTCCCTGCCCGCCGTCCATGACACCACTATCATCTGACCTTCTTCATTCATTTTCTGTCCCCCCCTGGCCATCGGACCTAACTCTTTTTCTATGTTAACTAATGTTGTCTTATTTTAATTTCTTATTTTGTCTTTTATTTTTCTTTTCTTTATTATGTAAAGCACTTTGAGCTACTTTTTGTATGAAAATGTGCTATATATTATTGTTGCCTTATTAAAAAGTCCTAAGCAATTCTCCTTTGGCTAAGCTCTGCTTCTCAGGGGTGGGGTTTGATTTGTCTTCAATTTTTTTTTTTGTTATAAATTGATCTATTTGTATGGAATGAGGGCGGCACGGTGGCGCAGTGGTAGCGCCTCGCAGTTAGGAGACCCGGGTTCGCTTCCCGGGTCCACCCTGCGTGGAGTTTGCATGTTCTCCCCGTGTCTGCGTGGGTTTCCTCCGGGCGCTCTGGTTTCCTCCCACAGTCCAAAGACATGCTGGTTAGATGGATTGGCGTTTCTAAATTGGCCCTAGTGTGTGTTTGTGTGTGTCCTGCGGTGGGTTGGCACCCTGCCCAGGATTGGTTCCTGCCTTGTGCCCTGGGATTGGCTGGGATTGGCTCCAGCAGACCCCCGTGACCATGTGTTCAGATTCAGCGGGTTGGAAAATGGATGGATGGATGGAATGATTACAATAAAATTAATAAATAAAATTAAAAAAAAAAAAGAAAATGTGTTATATAAATAAATGTTGTTATTGTTGTTCATTCCTCTCCTTGACACCATACCTACCCATCACCTCCTCTCTTCCCTTCACCAAAACGTCTATTGAAATCCGCTCCAATCACCACTCTCTGTTCATCACCTCATCCAACTCACTCCAGAAATCTTCCTTCTCATCCATTGAACAACCAACTTGTGGGGCATTTGCAATAACAACATTCATCATCACAGCTTCATAATCATCACTGTCTCTGACACTTCTAAAACACTCTTCAGGATAAACCCCTACCTCAGCTCTCCTCACATGCACACCATGATCCCCCCTCTGGTCCACTGGCCTTACTCCCCTTCCATGTGGTCTCCTACACACGATATATCAACCTGCCAACCATCATACAGTCATGTGAAAAAGTTTGGGACCCCCTCTCAGCCTGCATCATAATTGACTCTCCTTTCAATAATAAAGATAACAGTGGTATGTCTTTAATTTCCTAGGAACATCTGAGTACTGCGGTGTTTTCTGAACAAAGATTTTTAGTGACGCAGTATTTAGTTGTATGAAATTAAAGTGAAAAACAGGCTGTGGCACAAATGTGGGTCCCCTTGTCATTGTGCTGATTTGAATGCCTGTCACTGCTCAATGCTGATTACTTACAACACCAAATTGGTGGGATGAGCTCGTTAAGCCTTGAACTTCATAGACAGGTGTGTCCATCATGAGATATAAAGGTATTTAAGGGGGTCAATTACAAGTTGTGCTTCACTTTGACTGTCCTCTGAAGAGTGACATCATGGGATCCTCAAAGCAACTCTCCAAAGATCTGAAAACAAAGATTGTTGAGTCTCCTGGTTTAGAGGAAGGCTACAAAAAGCCATCTCAGAGGTTTAAACTGTCAGTTTCAACTGTAAGGAATGGAATCAGGAAATGGAAGGCCACAGGCACAGTTGCTGTTAAACCAGCAGGTCTGGCAGGCTAAGAAAAATACAGGAGCGGCATATGAGCAGGATTGTGAGAATGGTGACAGACAACCACAGATCACCTCCAAAGACCTGCAAGAACATCTTGCTGCAGATGGTGTATCTGGACATAGTTCTACAATTCAATTTGCACAAAGAACATCTGTATGGCAGGGTGATGAGAGAGAAGCCCTTTCTGCACTCACGCCACAAACAGAGTCGCTTGTTGTATGCCAATGCTCATTTAGACAAGCCAGATTCATTTTGGAACAAAGTGCTTTGGACTGATGAGACAGAAATGGAGTTAATTGGTCAAAACAAAAAGTGCTTTGCATGGCGGAAGAAGAACACCGCATTCCAAGAGAAACCCCTGCTACCTACTGTCACATTTGGTGGAGGTTCCATCATGCTGTGGGGCTGTGTGGCTAGTTCAGGGACTGGGGCCCTTGTTAAAGTCGAGGGTCGGATGAATTCAACTCAATATCAACAAATTCTTCAGGATAATGTTCAAGCATCAGTCACAAAGTTGAAGTTACGCAGGGGTTGGATATTCCAACAAGACAATGACCCAAAACACAGTTGGAAATCTACAAAGGCATTCATGCAGAGGGAGAAGTACAATGTTCTGGAATGGCCGTCACAGTCCACTGACTTGAATATCATGGAAAATCTATGGGATGATTTGAAGCAGGCTGTCCATCAAATTGAACTGAACTGGAGAGATTTTGTATGAAGAATGGTCAGAAATACCTCCATCCAGAATCAGACACTCATCACAGGCTATAGGAGGACAGCGTCTAGAGGTGTTAGATTTGTAAAAGGAGGCTCAACTAAGTATTGATGTCATATCTCTGTTGGGGTGCCCACATTTATGCACCTGTCTAATTTTGTTATGATGCATATTTTCTGTTAATCCAATAAACTGAATGTCACTGCTGTAATACTACTGTGTCCACAAGGCATGTCAGATATTAAAAGGAAGTTGCTACTTTGAAAGCTCAGCCAATGAGAAACAAAAATCCAAAGAATTAAGAAGGGGGCAGCACGGTGGCGCAGTGGGTAGCGCTGCTGCCTCCTAGTTAGGAGACCTGGGTTCGCTTCCCAGGTTCTCCCTGCATGGAGTTTGCATGTTCTCCCCGTGTCTGCGTGGGTTTCCTCCCACAGTCCAAAGACATGCAGGTTAGGTACATTGACCATTCTAAATTGTCCCTGGTGTGTGTGTGTGTGCACGCCCTGCGGTGGGCTGGTGCCCTGCCTGGGGTTTGTTTCCTGCCCTCTGTTGGCTGAGATTGTCTTCAGCAGACCCCCGTGACCCTGTATTTAGGATATAGCAGGTTAGATGATGGATGGATGGATTAAGAGGAGTTCCCAATCTTTTTCATATGACTGTATCTGCTGTCATCCCTTACCAGTCATACTGCCGACATTCAAAGTTCCTACCCTTTCTTCCTCTCTCCTAACCTTCCTCTTCTCCACCTGTCTCCAGACACATCTCCCTCTTCTTCTTCAGCCAGTAGTAGCCCAATTTCCGTCATCACCCTGTTGGCAGCTATTGTTAACCCGGGCCTCGACCAATCGCAATCTTTGTCCGCATGCTGACCTGGAAAAATTTTACATGGGATGCCCTTCCTGATGTAACCCTCCTCTCTTATCCAGGCTTGGGACCAGACTGGTTTGTGCACCCCCCCTATCCCCCCACCATGGTTCGGTTAAACTACTTATATCCATGAAGCCCCCAGTCTCCATCTGTCTCTGAGTGTATATCCACAGGGTCATAGCGCCACCCCCAGGTGCAGATGTGCCATGTTTGGCACCAACTATCACTCGGTGGTCTCACTCACTTCATTGCTGGCTGTTTCTGTGCTGCTGTGCTCTGACTTTGACTGATGACATTTTTACGCACGTCCTCCAGCTCAGTAAAGGGTCATTATCTCAGATGGTTACAAGTGACACCTCCTCCAGTGTCACACTCTAGCATTGTCACCCCCCGAATGGACTCTCGTGCTCCTCCACATTCACACGCGCCCCCTACCCAGGGGTTAATAGGCGGCTCAGTGACACGGTGGCCTCTCCTGCTATCGTCCCCACGGTGACACAATGGGTCCTCTCTGCATGCTCTGCCGCAGAGGACTCCATGACAATAGCATTCCCACACACTGGGGGGCCGCGGTTTCGACAGCTAAAGAGAAGGCAACGACTGAGAAGGAGGGGAAGGACCCTGGCCAAGTGATCGTGGCTGCATTTTCTCACACATTTCTTTCTTTCTTTGGTTTTTCTCCAGTCGGCTTTGTTTTCACGCAACAAAAAAAAAAATAAAAAAGCCAACAGTCACCAAGCTCTTTAAAAGGGGGTCCGGGTACCTTAGTGGAGACCTCAACTCATCCAGCTGCCAGTTTCATTGTATTAATGCATTAGTGAGCCTTTACGTGTGTCCATAGGCTCAAAGCTACTTGGTGAGAACGCCTTCCACTCAAAAGAGTTCAGGGCACAGCAGTAGAAACTATGGAGTGGGCAGAAGAAAGGGGCATAAGGGCAAATTATGAAGAATTAAAGATGAGCTAATTGGCAGCACAGTGTGGCCAGTTAACAAGTTGTTTCCTATGAAATGATGTGATAACATTATGGTTAAATAAAAATGAATAGAAAAAATGAATAATGGTGGGCAGCACAGGGGCACAGTGGCACAGTGGTAAGCAGTGCCACCTCTAAACCCTGGAGTTCTGGCTCAGATGCCATCTTCATGAAGCCTGCATGTTCTCTCCTTGTCCATGTGCGTTGGTCACCAGCTACTCCACTTTCACTCCCAGTACCCAGCTCCCCAATACATCTGTTTGTCGACTCTAAAAGGGTCCAGCAGGATAGGGTGGGGTGGGTGGGCTTGAGATGGCAGGTAAGCACTAGAAAGCTAGAAATGAATTAATTATATTTATTAAATACTGCTGCCTCGCAGTTGGGAGACCTGGGGACCTGGGTTCGCTTCCCGGGTCCTCCCTGCGTGGAGTTTGCATGTTCTCCCCGTGTCTGCGTGGGTTTCCTCCGGGCGCTCCGGTTTCCTCCCACAATCCAAAGACATGCAGGTTAGGTGGATTGGCGATTCTATATTGGCCCTAGTGTGTGCTTGGTGTGTGGGTGTGTTTGTGTGTGTCCTGAGGTGGGTTGGCACCCTGCCCGGGATTGGTTCCTGCCTTGTGCCCTGTGTTGGCTGGGATTGGCTCCAGCAGACCCCCGTGACCCTGTGTTCGGATTCAGCGGGTTGGAAAATGGATGGATGGATATTTATTAAATACTTCTGAGGGCGGCACGGTGGCACAGTGGGTAGCACTGCTGCCTCGCAGTTGGTGGACCTGGGTTCGCTTCCCGGGTCCTCCCTGCATGGAGTTTGCATGTTCTCCCCGTGTCTGCGTGGGTTTCCTCCGGGTGCTCCGGTTTCCTCCCACAGTCCAAAGACATGCAGGTTCTAAATTGGCCCAAGTGTGTGGGTGTGTTTGTGTGTGCCCTGTGGTGGGTTGGCACCCTGCCCAGGATTGGTTCCTACCTTGTGCCCTTTGTTGGCTGGGATTGGCTCCAGCAGACCCCCGTGACCCTGTGTTTGGATTCAGCGGGTTGGAAAATGGATGGATGGATGGAAATACTTCTGATGGGAATGACACTATGCAACATCTCGACTGGGTTCCTTGGATCTCTTTCCAGGTAGCTGGTGCCACACACGTGGGAGGCAGCTAAAGGGCTTGAAAGACGGTGATTCCATGCCAAACCAGGGGTTGGCAGAGTGCGCTAATCCTTTCTCTTTTGTCCCCGCTGACCAAAGACGGGAAATTCTCCCTGGGCTCGATGACATCACCTGAGGTTCTGGGGCTGATGACGTCACTTCCGGTTCCTGTCCAGATGGCATCATTTCTCCTGCCTAACTATAAAAGCTGCCATATTCCTTCTGTCAATCAGTTCTGTTTCGACTCACATCTGTAGCAAGTGCGATGGAAACCGGGCTGTCAGCGAGCCCCGAACCGCCAGCATGAATACACGAAGAGTCCCGACTTCAAATAAAGGTGTGTTTATTCGCCACAAGACACGGTACCACCACAATTCTTTTCTCAATTTTCTCTCATCACCGCACTGCCTTCCTCCACTTGAGTGTTGCCCTACGTCCTCCCAGCTCCGACTAGCCTGGAAAAGGGAGTGCTGTCCCTTTTATTATGGACCCGGTAGTTCTTCTGGTGCCAGGGCGATTGTCTGATGGAAGCACTTCCAGGTGGTATGAGAGTCCATTATAACAGCAGGACTGGATCTCCGAGCATGCTCTGCTGGCTTCCTATTGGGCACTGATATCCAGGGCCGCTGATATCTAGTAAAACCCCCCAGCGACATTTCTTGTCAGTGGGCTGTACGTCCACCCCTTTTGGTCCTTCTTTCCACATCTGATCCCTTCTTCCTCCCCGGCTGAGATGCCCACCTGCCTGTTAGGGTAAGGAACCATCCCTTATTCTGGCCTGGATGCCCGTCCAGCCCATGTGGCATCTACACAAGCTGGCATTTATCTTTTTGGTTTTGCCTATTTTTGCAGTCAATACTTGAAGTATATGGGAGGCTTCCCCATCAAAGTGTATTCTTGCCACACTGGTTATGGTGGTCTTTTGGTTGATTGAACCACTATGAAACCTCTTGTTCTCCCACCTTCAGTTTCTGAGACCCCTGAATATGTTTGCAAGGGGTAAGGGGTACATTTCGCACAAGCTTTAAGAATATTTTTCTTCACACAGAGAACCATAGACACTTGGAATAAGCGATCAGGTAGTGTGGTAGACAGGAGGACTTTAGGGACTTTCAAAACTCGACTTGATGTTTTTTTGGAAGAATTAAGTATACAAAATTTAGTTCTTGTCCAGACAGTTCTAACGTTCTAATATAAAGAAATCTGAAACATTGTGAAGAACTGTGACCTGGCCAGATACTTGTGCCTCTGGTCATTTAAGATGGCATATACGTTTGGCCTTTTCTCAGGTTGACATAAACAAGACTGGTCACTGGACAAGACTTCACGTCAGAGCCATATTCATAGATCTCTGTGCAAATGGAAGTACAGTAGCTACAACACTGATGGTTCATCTTCCTCCCCATGGTGATGTTCATAGGGGCTGACGTCTTCACACTTTAACCAGCATGGGGGACCGGCCTGAAGAGCTGCAACATGTTTGCTACTATCACATACAGTACCCTGGATGACTGGTGTGTAGTTCTTAGCTTAGTGGAGACTTATGGAATTCTCTCTGAGGAAGATCTTTCATTCTTCCAGTGATTTTTTTTCCCTGATGCGTCTACATTTGTGGAGAAGATGTGGCTTCTTGAGGACTGGACGTTGCTTGCTTGGATTTTTTCACTTTTCTTTAGGTATGAGGGCCGCTCAATAATTAATCTACCTCAGTAGGAAAGAAAAGATGAGTACCAGCATGAAGTTATGGGAAAGAGTAGTGGAAGCTCGGTTAAGGAATGAGGTAATGATTAGTGAGCAACAGTGTGGTTTCATGCCAAGAAAGAGCAGCACAGATGAGATGTTTGCTCTGAGGATGTTGATGGAGAAGTATAGAGAAGGCCGAAAGAAGTTGCATTGCGTCTTTGTGGACCTGGAGAAAGAATATGACAGGGTGAGGAGAGAGGAGCTGTGGTATTGTATGAGGAAGACGGGAGTGGCAGAGAAGTATGTAAGAGTTGTACAGGATATGTACGAGGGAAGTGTGACCGTGGTGAGGTCTGTGGTAGGAGTGACGGAAGTGGGATGACATCAGGGATCGGCTCTGAGCCCTTTCTTATTTGCAATGGTGATGGACAGGTTGACAGACGAGATTAGACCGGAGTCATCGTGGACTATGATGTTTGCTGATGACATTGTGATCTGTAGTGAGAGTAGGGAGCAGGTTGTGGAGACCCTGGAGAGGTGGAGATATGAGAGGAGAGGAGAGGAATGAAGGTCAGTAGGACCACCAAGACAGAATACATGTTTGTGAATGAGAGGGAGGTCAGTGAAATGGTGAGGATGAGGGAGTAGAGTTGGCGAAGGTGGATGAGTTTAAATACTTGGGATCAACAGTACAGAGTAATGGGGAGTGTGGAAGAGAAGTGAAGAAGAGAGTGCAGGCAGGGTGGAATGGGAGAAGAGTGTCAGGAGTGATTTGTGACAGACGGGAAGGTCTACAGGACGGTAGTGAGACCAGCTATGTTATACGGGTTGGAGACGGTGGCACAGGAGACAGAGCTGGAGGTGGCAGAGTTAAAGATGCTAAGATTGGCATTGGGTGTGACGAGGATAGACAGGACTAGAAATGAGGACATTAGAGGGTCAGCTCAGGTGGGACGGTTGGGAGACAAAGTCAGAGAGGTGAGATTGCATTGGTTTGGACATGTGTAGAGGAAAGATGAGGGGTGTAATGAGAAAAGGGTGCTAAGGATAGAGCTGCCAGAGAACAGAAAAAGAGGAAGAGCTGAGAGAAGGTTTATGGATGTGGTGAGAGAGGACATGCAGGTGATGGGTGTCATAGAGCATGATGATGAGGACAAGAAGAATGGAAGAAGATGATCTGTTGTGGCAACCCCTAATGTAGCAGCCGAAAGGAGAAAAAGTAGGAATAAAAGAGTTTTCAGGAAATGTTTGTTTTATTTTTCAATAGAGTCCCCTGATAGTTCCGTACACTTCATCCACTTTTCCTACAATGACTTTAACCCCTTCAAACCAGGAAGTCACAGCTGCCTTGACGTCTTCATCACTTGAACACCGCTGTCCACAGAGAGATTTCTTCAGAACTTGGAACAGGAAATCATCTGAGGGCGCCAGAACAGGACTGTAGGATGTGGGGTTCAGCAGCTGGAATCCACATTCTCGGATGGCAGCCTGTGATTGGCGTGACATGTGAACGGGTGACTTGTCATGAAGAAGCGGCACGCCTCATCCTTTCTCCTTGATTGGCTCACTTCGGACGTCATACGTGGACCTCTGGGCCACCATCATTTGCTGGGCCTGACAGGGGGCTTGGCACCTGGGGGTGTCCCTGACTCTGTGAGCGTGAGACCAATCAGCTCCCCATGCAGTGGTCCTACATCACAGGGGCTCAGGCTGATCATTGTGTTGGCATAACTCTCCCCCAGTTATGGTTGTCTTGTGTGGCATGAACTGGGTCGGTTTTAAGATGATGTTTATGACAGTCTACTTTAATGATCAAATCAACTTAAGGTGGAAATTTTGAGATTAAAGCCAATTTCCACTTTAATCACAAAATAGACCTTTTTGGCGTGACTCCAATACGTCGCCATACATTCTGATACTGTTGTGAGGGTGCAAAAAAAAAATAAAAAGACAATACAGAAGATGGTATGTGAGACCTTTAAAACGTATCGTGTTATTACGGTCGGGAATATGCGACGCTTGAATATAAAAGCACCACGAATGCATTTGTACGTCGGACCATTCATCAAATATTGAAGAGCGCACATCGATCCCGTAGGATCCTCAAAGAGCCTCAAATGGCCCTTTCAAAACTCTGCATGTTGCTCACTCAGATCTCCTTTTGTGTTCTTCTTAATGGGTTGGGAGATCAGAAACAAATGGAGTGTTATGAATGTCACGCATCTCTTCATTGGCTCACTCAAGGTATGTGACAATCTGCCGGGGTGAGAGGGGGCACCGTCACTAGCTGAGTCTCCTCCTTCTCTCCCCACAGCTCTGAGACACCGCCCACGGAGGGCACTTAGCCACGCCCCTTCCCATCCTCACAAGATAAGAAGCTCGAGTGCCTGGAAGGAGCTCTCTTTGGAGACCAAGACCTGGTGAGACAAGAGCTCCCCGGGACCTCTGTTTTTCTTAAAAATTTGGCTGAACAGAACCCTTTGTTTGTTATTGTGCTGCCTATTATTTAGTTGCCAGAACGCATTAACTTTAAGTTAAAAGAAAAGAAGAAAAAAAAAAGAAAAGAAAAGAAAGGACATTAAACAGGATGACTTGGTTAGCATCCCAACTAGTCTTCTGTTGTCAAGGTCCCTTCTTCCTATGCCTGACCATAAAATAAGCAAAAATGAAGGAGGAAACCAGGAAGGGGCACAGCACTGTATGAGACACCTAGAAAGAAAACATCAGGATAAACCAGAGATACGTTTCGAAAAAGTATCACCTCAGCTTTCACTAAGCAAATCAATGCTTCACACAGCAGGAGACATTGACAGAAGGGTCTACGGAGGGTCACACATGGTCACTTGTCAAATGACTAAATCAGATAAATGTCACAACATAGTCAAGGAATAAACACGTCCAGCTGCTGCAGATGTGGCTGATATAATAGTTATCAAGCAATACAATCTCATGATGTGGCAGATAGATAGATAGATAGATAGATAGATAGATAGATAGATAGATAGATAGATAGATAGATAGATAGATAGATAGATAGATAGATAGATAGATAGAGTGAAAGGCACTATATAATAGATAGATAGATAGATAGATAGATAGATAGATAGATAGATAGATAGATAGAGTGAAAGGCACTATATAATAGATAGATAGATAGAGTGGGGGGCATATACTTTTTCACAGCACTCTGACATTCTCAACTTGGTTTTCTCCAATTCAGGGCTGTGGTCCGCAGGAGGCCAGCAGTACTGGCAGCTCCATATTCATAAGACACTTTGCGGTTTGTCTATATAGCCTCTTTCATGCCACACCTACACGCTGCCCTTATTCATGCCCATGACGCACGTGCGCTGGCATGCTGCAGAGAACAAAATGTGCCTGCCAGTGACACTTTTACTCCTTCTCGTCTAAACAATGGCAGGCAGCCGATGACGACATGCCTAAAAACAGCACTCCAGCACTCGGGCTGCGGGATTTGGGTTTGAAAATCCTTTAATTACAGGTGTGCTGCCTCAAAGGCTTCTCGAGCCGCCACCTCAAAGCGGGCTTTGATTACATGATGTCACTTCTCTTGAGTGAACTCGCTTCGGGCGGAAAGGTGCCGCCCCATTGCATTAGGCTGCGCCCAGCCGCTCAAATTCTGGGGGCCCTTCTAATCAGGCTAATCATAAGACAAAGCAAATGGCATGAAGTACTGCAAGCCGCTCCTAATGAGAGCATTAAATGGCACTAAATCGCGGGCTGGGTGGTCACCGCCATTCACTCCCGCTGTGATGGTGTGCAGGTGAGGGGTGGACTTTGGACCGCCATTCACATTTTCAGTATACAACAAAAAGTTCATTCATTCCTAATGGTAGGGTCCACAATTACAAGGGGGCTTCAAACAGTTCAATCGCAGATCAGATGTGGGATGTATGGAGGGGGCTAATGAGTTAAACCAACTCTTTAACAGGTGCCCAGGTGCCTGCCTCCCACTCCAGACCACATGCCACTGTCCACACACCCTTTGGAGGTTCACACTTCTGCATACCAGCTGCCAATGTTTGTGCCCTCATGTACCAGCTATAGCGATGTATGCCCACCACTCTACCCCCCTCCAAGCCCCCCAGGACTGACTTTCAAAGCAGACCACGTGAAGAGAGACTTGAGGTACTGAAGGTCTGCATTGGGCAACAGTCTGAACCTACTTCAGCATATCATCATCATCATCAAAGGTTTCCTGCTGTACGGAAAACATCTTGTGTGGTCCCGGACTCCCTTCTGGAAAGGCAGAAGAGCAGGGAGAGGATCTTATTACTGACTTCTCTAGAGCATCCAACACCAAACAGGCCAAACTTCAAGGGGAGAAGCTCCAGTCCATGAGGGTCAATGCTATCAGTGTGCACTGGATAATGGACCACCTAACTGTTTGTGCAGCTTAAGAACGTGTATGTGATGTGGTCAGGAGTAGCACAGGACTTCCACAGGGAGCTGTCTGGGCTCCATTCTTGGTTACCCTGCAGACCTCCGACTTCAGATACAAGACGGACACAGCCATAGGAGAATGAATATAGGACACTAGTGAAGGAGTTTACTGAATGGTGCAAACTCAACCACCTGAAGCTCAAGACCAGTAAGACAAAGCAGATAATTGTAGATGTCAATAGGTTCAAACACCCACTTGGCACCTGGTTCTCAGCGATGGTGATGACTTATAAACACATCAGGGTGCATCTGAATGACAGGCTTGAGTGGAGTACCATGGAGGCCATCTGTACACAAGAAGGGTCAAAGTCAACTCTATGCCCTGAGGTGGTTTATACCAGTCTGTAGTGGCCAGTGCCATCTTCTATAGGGTAGTGTGCTGGGAAAATGGCTGTGGTACTTCGAGGACCACCATGTAGGGTCAATCCAGCTCCCAGCCATCAGGATCCTCCATGAGTCACTCCTTGGATAAGGTGGTCTTGTGCTCTCTGTGTGCCGAAGGGCACTGAGGTGGCCTAGCAGATATCTTAAGTCACAAGGACATCATGTGCACTGTGCCAACATACTGTGCCAATGACTGACATATAGTGCCTTTCATATCTATCTATCTATCTATCTATCTATCTATCTATCTATCTATCTATCTATCTATCTATCTATCTATCTATCATAGATATACATATATGACATACTGTACATATGCTCCTGTCTCAGAATAAAGTGTAATGAGTAATAACTAAAATTTTTTAAAAAACCATAACGTCATCACATTTTTGTCCCATGTGCGTTCATAGCAGACACAAGTTTCTAATACTTACCTTTGTAAATGTGGATGTAGCTGGAAACATAAAGTTTGAAGCCCTTCTCCCTTTTGGCTCCTGACGTTTGGCACAATCTTTGAATAATGTCACTTACGTCGTCTACCGTAAGACTGGGCACGTCTTGAAGTGATTGTGTGAAAATTGCCACAGCCAGTCCATTTTGATATCAGTGTTGGAAGTGCAGCAGCTGGCTGACGCAGAATCCAGAAGAGAGTGAGCATACAGCCTACTGTGAACTTCTAAACGCAGTAAGTGTCACACAGGCATGAAGGTAACGAGCACAGTAGAGAGAGAGCTTGAGACAGAGATGCTGGAGTGTGTCTTATGGGCTGTCACACACGTGCGATCAGGAGGAAGCTGAGAGAACCGAGTGAAGGTAATTACGCACCAGGACAGGGGATGGCAGGGTGCGCTAAACCAACTTCTGTTATCTCTGCAGGCCAAATACGGGAATTCATATCTGATTCAACATCGATGACATCACTTCCAGTTCAGGTGCCAAGACTGACGTCACTCCCGGTTCCTGTGCCAGATGACGTCATTTCCGTTTATTGGGTTTTAAAACCGCCATCTTCTCAACCAGCCCCTCAGTTCAGTTTTGGATCTCGATCGGTGCACGTCACTGAATATTTCAATATCCTTTTGCAGCCAGGGACAATATAAGGATGGCTGCCCCAAACATTTTTGTGTGTCCAGACTGATACTTTCACAGGGCACACAGAAAAAAGAAGTGTCAGAACTTTCTTGGATTCTGCACCACAGTGTCGCCCCCTACTGGGGATTTAGGCAGCCATAGAAGCTCAGGAGATCACCCCATCCCCCCAACTCCCCCCCCCACCCGCTTTCAAAGGGAAGTGAAAGACTCAGGCAGACGCAGCTTCAACAAAACATCACTAAAGTTATGAACCCCAGGCACGTTATGTGCATACCAGTGAAGGGGATAGAATGGCGAACACACACAGACAGCAGAGGCTCATTTTGGCTGAGATGAAAGAACTCCACCGTCGGTTTTGGTATCCGGGGATCAGTCCATCCAAGGAACCTGCAACTGACTGCCGCTTGAATCACAGAGCACGGGACCCTTACAACTCTCTCTGTAAGTGCTAGGGTTAGGGTTAGGGTTAGGGTTGATCATTTGGGCTGGGACCCTCAGGATGAATTTCTCTTGCATTCCAAGGGAGGATGTGGACATTGAACCCAAATATGTTCCGTGCCTCCATTGTTGTGGTCATCAGTGCATAAATTATCCACCTGAACCCGTTGGTAGACACCAGCAGTAAAGGAAACCATCAGGCAGAAGAAAGAGGACAGCTTGGACAGCTTGCCAACGGGCCTAAGCGGAGTGTGATAGAAATTATGGAAGCAAAAATTTGGAGGTGGGAGGAATTCGGTGAGGCCCAGGAAAATGATCATCTGTTGGCCGTGAAGGGATTCTGGAAAACCGTGAGACAACTCAGGAGGGGAAGCGGAGGATCACCCAGTGCTGCTGACATCACTTGGGGAGCCACGGTGAGGACCTCTTAAACTATTGGACTCTCACACCCATCACTTGAGCCGAGGTCGTTGAGGTCTGTGGAAAGTCCCCATGGGTGGGTGGGTGTTTGATATTCGCCCCGATTTCCCGAAGGCTCTGGATGTTATTGGGCTGTCTTGGCTGATGCGCAACTTCGGTATTGAGTGGAGGTTGGGGACAACGCTTCTGGTGTGAAAAAACGGCTTGGTGGTCTGCATCTTTATAAATGGGGTGCGTTCCAACTTTAGGGGGATCTCACTCCTTATCCTGTCTAGGATGGCTGATTTCCAGGGTTTCTGGAAAGGAGGGTCCAAGGTCAGATCTGGGAGGAACAATAATGGATTTTGTCCCCGGGCATGGAGCACTAGACCAACTTTTTAAGGATTCTGGAGGGTTCAGGGGAGTCTGCTCAACCATTCTGTATGTGTTTTTGTGGACCTGGAAAAGGCATATGACCCCAACCCTCAGGGTGTCCTGTAGTGGGTACTTTAGGAGTATGGGGTAACAGGGAGGATATTTGGTCCCTTTATAACCAGAGCAACAGCTTGGTTTGCTTTGCTGACAGTAAGTCAGACTCATTCCTACTGTAGTGAGGGTGAGACCCCCACTGAGGTGTACCCTTTGCCACCAATTCTATTCAGAATTTTTATAGACAGAATTCCTAGGCATATCCATGGAGTGGTCGATGATCAATTTGGTGACCTCAGCATCTCTGCTTTTTTGCAGACGATGAGGTCCCGTTGGCTTCTTCATTTTTGACCACAGACACACACTGGGACGGTTTGAGGCCGAGCATGAAGCACAGCCTGGTTGAGGATCAGCACCTCCCATTCTGAGGTTATGGATCTCAGCCTGAAAAAGGTGGAGCAGCCTCTGCTGGCGGGGGGTGGGGTTCTGACTGAAGGGGAGGAGTTTAACTATCTTGGGATCTTTGATTATGAGTGAGCGAATGAAGGGAGCGGGAAATCAATAGGTGGACTGGAGCGGCGTCAGCAGTTATTGTGAATGTCACTCTGTTTGGTTGTGGTAAAGAAAGAGCCGAGCACTCGATTTACTGGCCGATCTACAGCATGTCCCTGTCCTCACCTATGGCTATGAGCTTTGGGTAGCGACCAAAACAATTACCGTATACGAGGTGAGACAAAAAAACAACCAGATTGGTAAACAAATATATAATAATAATAAATAGTCACCTTCTATATAGTCCTCCTCCCGATCTCTTTTCTTTCTTTTTTTCTTCTTTTTTTGGCTGCTCCCGTTAGGGGTTGCCACAGTGGATCATCTTCTTCCATATCTTCCTGTCCTTGTCATCTTGTTCTGTTACCTCCATCACCTGCATGTCCTCTCTCACCACATCCATAAACCTTCTCTTAGGCCTTCCTCTTCTCCTCTTACCTGGCAGCTCTATCCTTAACACCCTTCTCCCAAAATACTCAGCATCTCTCCTCTGCACAGGTCCAAACCAACACAATCTCGCCTCTCTGACTTTGTCTCCCAACTGTCCAACCTGAGCTGACCCTCTAATGTCCTCATTTCTAATCCTGTCCATCCTCGTCACACCCAATGCAAATCTTAGCATCTATAACTCTGCCACCTCCAGCTCTGTCTCCTGCTTTCTGGTCAGTGCCACCGTCTCCAACCCATATAACATAGCTGGTCTCGCTACCGTCCTGTAGACCTTCCCTTTCACTCTTGCTGATACCCGTCTGTTACAAATTACTCCTGACACTCTTCTCCACCCATTCCACCCTGCCTGCACTCTCTTCTTCACCTCTCTTCTACAATCCCCATTACTCTGTACTGTTGATCTCAAGTATTTAAACTCATCCACCTTCACCAACTCTACTCTCTGCATCCTCACCATTCCACTGACCTCCCTCTCATTCACACAACATGTATTCTGTCTTGGTGGTCCTACTGACCTTCATTCCTCTCCTCTCTAGAGCAGATCTTCACCTCTCCAAGGTCTCCTCAAACTGCTCCCTACTCTCGCTACAGATCACAATGTCATCAGCAAACATCACAGTCCACGGGGACTCCTGTCTAATCTTGTCTGTCAACTTGTCCATCACCACTGCAAATAAGAAAGGGCTCAGAGCCGATCCCTGATGTAATCCCACCTCCGTCACTCCTACTGCAGACCTCACCACAGTCACACTCCCCTCGTACATATCCTGTACAACTCTTATGTACTTCTCTGCCACTCTCAACTTCCTCATACAATACCACAGCTCCTCTCAAGGCACCCTGTCATGTGCTTTCTCCAGGTCCACAAAGACACAATGCAACTCCTTCTGGCCTTCTCTCTACTTCTCCATCAACACCCTCAGATCAAACATCTCATCTGTGGTGATCTTTCTTGGCATGAAACCACACGGCTGCTCACTGATCATCATGTCACTTCTTAGCAGAGCTTCTCCTTCCGATCTCTACACCACTCCAGACGTATCTTCCATTGATTGAAACAGCTCTGGACGTCTTCTTGCTTGAGGCTCTTCAACAGACTTGCCAGTTCTGTCTTCACTTCATCCACTGAAGAAATATGTGTTCCCTTCAGGTCACTTTTGATTTTTGGGGACAAGTAAAAAATCACAGGGAGCTAAATCGGGTGAATAGGAAGGATGGTCGAGGACAGGATTGGTTTTGACAGTCAAAAACTACTTTACGGAAAGAGCAGCACTATCATTTCAAACACCATTTTGATGTTTTCATCCATTCGAGATGAACGTGGGCAACCTGGGCGTTGAACGTCTTCCACATTTTCTTGTCCTTCCTTGAAACATTTGTGCCACTCAAAAACTTTGAGTGCGAGACAAACTATTATCACCGTACGCTATTTTTATCATTTCATAACTTTCTGTGGCCATTTTGTTCAATTTCACGAGAAATTTGATGTTGATTCACTGTTCGATTTATTTCACTCATCATTATCAAGGCAACTCATGTAGCAATTGTTGTGCAAATACTGACTGGGCTCTTCACAGGATATAATGAAACGGTCGGCGGTTTGAGGGGGGCGTGTAAGAGGGGGATATAGTTCTATGATTCACGTTCGGCCAGCCGACCTCCAGACGGTTTTCCAGGAAAGCCCCAAGCCCAGTCCGGTTATTTTTGTGTCTCACCTCGTATACTCACGTTTAAGTTCTCCCGCGGATAAGTCGGGGCTTGATTTTATCATATAATTTCCGGTATTTTATAATGTCGGTCGTATAAGTCGAATGTGGAAAACTCCAAGAGAGTTGGTCCAAGAGATTACGATATGCTAACGCCCACCTGAGAAAGTAACCACGGGGCACACGGCCTTTATTTTCTACTAGACAAAGAGCCCGTTTTGACAACGTAAGATGAAACGGGCACGAGTTTGTGTCAGCAGTGTAAGAAGAACAAATGATAAGTAACGAAGAAGTTGTTTTGTAATGATTGTAGTCCGCTTTACTCATTACTGTACAGGCTTGTACTGTTACTTGATGAATTTTCCAGGTATATAGTATAATATTGAATGATGAATGTTCCAGTACAATATGGGAATAGCAATAAGTATAAGCACCACAAACCTGATATAGGTGTATTGAATGAATGCGTAATTGAATCAGAATGCGTAATTAGGCCTCGAGCTGTCGTCGAAATCGCCTTTCAGGCCTCTAGAGCTTTAATTGAAGTCGCCTTTCTCTTTGAATTTTCACGGCCGTAAATCCGCCGCTTGCTGCGATGTCAGTCTTGTAAGGTTTTTCGGGCAGCTGTACAGATGGCGACTGCGCATTTGGCTTCAGACAAACGTGAGTGAGTGAGTGAGTGAGTGAGTGAGTGAGTGAGTGAGTGAGTGAGTGAGTGAGTGAGTGAGTGAGTGAGGAGGCTGGCAAATTATGTATTAAGATGTATTGTGCCTACGTGACCACACGGTAATTCCCAAACTATTCTGAAGCAACGTTTGCGCTGTTTTGTGTTTTTTGTATCTCACACCGTCATACACCTTTATTGCAAGATCATCCCTTATCTACGATGGAGCGTTCGATCAGAAGAAAATATGAAGCTGGTTTTAAATTAAAAGTCGTTGAAGTGGCGAAAGAAATTGGTAACTGCACTGCTGCAACAAAATTCAATGTGCCTGAGAAACGAGATCGGAGGAGACAAGAAGATGTAAACAAAAAAATATTAAGTGCCGCATTTTTCAACGGGCGTATAAGTCGGGGTCTGATTATATGATCGATTTTTCGGTTTCAAGAGAGAATGTTCAAGGGACATTTGGGAATCTTTGCTTAGACTGCTGCCCCCATGACCTGGACAAGTACCAGCACAGAAAATGGATAGATAGATAGATAGATAGATAGATAGATAGATAGATAGATAGATAGATAGATAGATAGATAGATAGATAGATAGATAGATAGATAGATAGATAGATAGATAGATAGATAGATAGATAGATAGATAGATAGATAGATAGATAGATAGATAGATAGATGGATGAAAGAACTCCATCAAGTTTTGGAAGAAAATTATCCAGAACTGAACCCCAGCACTAGGATATTTCTAAACTGGTGAGCTTAGAGAGACATTTGGAACATCTGGCACACATGCGGTGTGTTTTGTTTCCATCATTCGAGTGTGGCGCTCATGTTGTTCACAATCAGCCTTCAACACACTTAAGAGAGCCTGCTGGGGCCCACTCAGCTCGGTTTACTATCAGTACAGCCATGGCCAAAAGTTTGAAGCATGATCCAAGTGTTGGTTTTCACAAAGTTTGCTGCTTCAGTGTTTTTAGATCTTTTTGTCAGATGTTTCTATGGTCTACTGAAGTAGAATTACAAACATTTCAGAAGTTTCAAAGGCTTTTATTGACAATTCCATGAAGTTAATGCAAAGAGACCAGATTTGCAGTGTTGGCCCTTCTTTCTTTTTCAAGACCTCTGCAAGTCACCCTGGCAGGCTGGTAATCAACTTCTGGGCCAAATCCTGACTGATGGCAGCCCATTCTTGTACCATCAATGCTTGGAGTTTGTCAGAATTGGTTGGTTTTTGTTTGTCCACCCACCTCTTGAGGATTGACCACAAGGTCTCAATTGGAGTTTCCTGGCCATGAACCCCAAATTTTGATGTTTTGTTCCCCAAGCCACTTAGTTATCACTTTTTCCTTATGGCCCTGTGCTCCATCATGCTGGATTGTTCATTGTGGGTCACCAAACTGTTCTTGGATGGTTGGGAGAAGTTGCTCTCAGAGGATGTTTTGGTCCCATTCTTTATTCATGGCTGTGTTCTTAGGCAGAATTATGAGTGAGTCCACTGCCTTGGCTGAGAAGCAACACCACGTGGCACGAATGGTCTCAGAATGCTTTACTGTTGGCACAGTGACACAGGACTGATGGGTAGCGCCACTCACCTTTTCTTTTTTCTGGAGGCCCCAAACAATCAGAAAGGGGATTCATCAGGGAGGATGACTTGACCCCAGCAGTCCTCAGCAGTCCAATCCCAGAATATCAGTCTGTCCCTGATGTTTTTCTTCAAAGCTTCTTTGCTGCCCTTCTTGACACCCACCAGGCCATCATCCAAAAGTTTTCATCTCCCTCACACCTGCCTGCTGCCATTCCTGAGCAAGCTCTGTCCTGGTGGTGCCCCCCGATCCTGAGCCATGAATAAAGAATGGGACCAAAACATCTTCCGAGAGCAACTTCTCCCAACCATCCAAGAACAGTTTGGTGACCAACAATGAACAATCCAGCATGATGGAGCACCGGGCGTAAAGCAAAAGTGAGAACTAAGTGACTCAGGGAACAAAACATTGAAATTTGGGGTTCATGGCCAGGAAAGTCCAATTTAGAACTTGTGGTCAATCCTCAAGAGGCGGGTGGACAAACAAAAACCCACCAATTCTGACAAACTCCAAGCATTGATTATGGGCTGCCATCAGTCAGGATTGGGCCCAGAAGTTGATTGCCAGTCTGCCAGGGTGAATTGCAGAGGTCTTGAAAAAGAAAGAAGGGCCAACACTGCAGATATGGACTCTGTGCATAAACTTCATGGAATTGTCAATAAAAGCCTTTGAAACTTCTGAACTGCTTCTAATTCTACTTCAGTAGACCATAGAAACATCTGACAAAAAGATCTAAAAGCACTGAAGCAGCAAACTTTGTGAACATTAGAACACTCTAGAAGAGAACAGGCCATTCAGCCTAACAAACCTCACCAGTCCTATCCACTTATTTCTTCCAAAAAACATCAAGTCGAGTTTTGAAAGTCCCAACGTCTTACTGTCCACCACACTACTTGGTCTTTTATTCCAAGTGTCTATCGTTCTTTGTGTAAAGAAAAACTTCCTACTGTTTGTGTGAAATTTCCCCTTCACAAGTTTCCAACTGTGTCCCTGTGCTCTTGATGAACTCATTTTAAAGTCACCGTCTCGATCCACTCGACTAATTCCCTTCATAATTTTAAACACTTCAGTCATGTCTCCTTTTAATCTTCTTTGTCTTAAACTGTAAAGGCTCAGCTCTTTTAATCTTACCTCATAACTCATCCCCTGTAGCCCCATAATCAGCCCAGTTGCTCTTCTCTGGACCTTTTCTTGTGCTGCTATGTCCTTTTTGTAGCCTGCAGACCAAAACTGCACCCAGTACTCCAGATGAGGCCTCACTAGTGTGTTATAAAGCTTGAGCAGAACCTCCTGTGACTTGTACTCCACACATCAAGGCGCTATATAACCTGACATTCTGTTAGCCTTCTTAATGGCTTCTGAACAATGGCTGGAAGTCGATAGCTTAGAGTCCACTACGACTCCTAAATCCTTCTTATAAGGTGGACTCTCGATTTTCAGACCTTCCATTGTGTATTCAAACCTCACATTTTTACTTCCTATGTGTAATTCTTTACATTTACTGACATTAAATTTCATCTGCTGCCACAAATCTGCCCAAACCTGTCTGCTGTTCAAGTCCTTCTGTGATGAGTCAATGGATTCCAAATTATCTGCTAATCCACCTATCTTGGTATCATCTGCAAACTTAACCAGCTTGTTACTTCTATTCCTATCTAAATCATTTATAGATATTAAAAATAGCAGCAGCCCCAGCACTGAACCCTGCTGGTCACCACTCTTAACATCACCCAATTCTGATGAGGTTCCTCACACCATCACACTCTGCTTGCTGTGTCCGAGCCAATTTTGCACCCATCTGAAAACATCACCCTGAACTGCCACTTCTTTTAATTTGATGCCCACCCTCTCATGTGGCACCTTATGAAATGCTTTCTGAAAGTCCAGATACATCATATCATCTGCTCCACTCTGGTCGTATCCCTTTGTTGCCTCCTCATAGAATTCCAGCCTGTTAGTTAAACACGACCTCCCTCTTCTAACCCCATGCTGTTCAGTTGTGTCCTTGCCAGGTGTTGCTCAATCTTATCCTTAATAATTCCTTTCATTAATTTTCCTGTGATGCATGTTAAGCTTACTGGCCTATAGTCACCCTTTTTATATAATGGGATGATATTTGCCATTTACCAGTCCTTTGGAATCTCTCCAGTGTGCAGCGACCTCCTCAAAAAACAACACTTGGGTCATTCTCCAAACTTACAATGAAGCGCACGAGTTATTTCCCTTCATTCATTTTTTGCTTTGGCTGTTCACTGAGCTTGTCCTCTCTCCTACTAAAGCTTCCCAACAACACAACATGTTTACACTTCAGGCAGTTTTTATGAAATAAGAGGATTAAAAGAAAGTGAGATTAGCGGGTCCTTTCAGTGCATTTTATTTTTTTGCAAGTTCTTAAACCCCTTTGAATAACAACACGATCTCTCTCTTGGTTGGAAGCAGTTGCACTGAACTCTCTTCACATTTAAGTCAATTATTTTTTTCCTGAGCTTCAAAAAACGCACTATTTTAATAAAGTTGAATATACAGTGCATCTGGAAAGTATTCACAACGCATCACTTTTTCCACATTTTGTGATGTTACAGCCTTATTCCAAAATGGATTAAATTCATTTTTTTCCTCCGAATTCTACACACAACACCCCATAATGACAACATGAAAATAGTTTACTTGAGGTTTTTGCAAATTATTAAAAATAAAAAAATTGAGAAAGCACATATCCATAAGTATTCACAGCCTTTGCCATGAAGCTCGAAATTGAGCTCAGGTGCATCCTGTTTCCCCTGATCATCCTTGAGATGTTTCTGCAGCTTCATTGGAGTCCACCTGTGGTAAATTCAGTTGACTGGACCTGATTTGGAAAGGCACACACCTGTCTATATAAGGTCCCACAGTTGACAGTTCATGTCAGAGCACAAACCAAGCATGAAGTCAAAGGAATTGTCTGTAGACCTCCGAGACAGGATTGTCTCGAGACACAAATCTGGGGAAGGTTACAGAAAAATTTCTGCTGCTTTGAAGGTCCCAATGAGCACAGTGGCCTCCATCATCCGTAAGTGGAAGAAGTTCGAAACCACCAGGACTCTTCCTAGAGCTGGCCAGCCATCTAAACTGAGCAATCGGGGGAGAAGGGCCTTAGTCAGGGAGGTGACCAAGATCCCGATGGTCACTCTGTCAGAGCTCCAGAGGTCCTCGGTGGGGAGAGGAGAACCTTCCAGAAGGACAACCATCTCTGTAGCTATCCACCAATCAGGCCTGTATGGTAGAGTGGCCAGACGGAAGCCACTCCTTAGTAAAAGGCACATGGCAGCCCGCCTGGAGTTTGCCAAAAGGCACCTGAAGGACTCTCAGACCATGAGAAAGGAAATTCTCTGGTCTGATGAGACAAAGATTGAACTCTTTGGTGTGAATGCCAGGCTTCACGTTTGGAGGAAACCAGGCACCGCTCATCACCAGGCCAATACCATCCCTACAGTGAAGCATGGTGGTGGCAGCATCATGCTGTGGGGATGTTCTTCAGCGGCAGGGACTGGGAGACTAGCCAGGATAAAGGGAAAGATGACTGCAGCAATGTACAGAGACATCCTGGATGAAAACCTGCTCCAGAGCGCTCTTGACCTCAGACTGGGGCGACAGTTCATCTTTTAGCAGGACAACAACCCTAAGCACACAGCCAAGATATCAAAGGAGTGGCTTCAGGACAACTCTGTGAATGTCCTTGAGTGGTCCAGCCAGAGTCCAGACTTGAATCTGATTGAACATCTCTGGAGAGATCTTAAAATGGCTGTGCACCGACGCTTCCCATCCAACCTGATGGGGCTTGAGAGGTGCTGCAAAGAGGAATGGGCGAAACTGGCCAAGGATAGGTGTGCCAAGCTTGTGGCATCATATTCAACAAGACTTGAGGCTGGAATTGCTGCCAAAGGTGCATCGACAACGTATTGAGCAATGGCCGTGAATACTTATGGACATGGGATTTCTCAGTTTTTTTATTTTTAATAAATTTGCAAAAACCTCAAGTAAACTTTTTTCATGTTGTCATTATGGGGTGTTGTGTGTAGAGTTCTGAGGAAACAAATGAATTTAATCCATTTTGGAATAAGGCTGTAACATAACAAAATGTGGAAAAAGTGATGCGCTGGGAATACTGTCCGGATGCACTGTATATATATATATATATATATATAGTGGAAGTTGAGCCTCGACACAGACAGACACAGAGACAGCCGATGTTCAAAACACACACATTTATTTATTATTACACAGCCACAATAGGTCACATGGCTTAGTCCATCCATCCATCCATTATCCAACCCGCTATGTCCTAACTACAGGGTCAGGTGGGTCTGCTGGAGCCAATCCCAGCCAACACAGGGTGCAAGGCAGAAAACAAACCCTGGGCAGGGTGTCAGCCCACCGCAATGGCTTAGTCCTTTACTTTTAATTCTCTTTTCCTTTTGCCGCCTCCACTCCTCTCACAAGCTCTGTCCACTACCGCCTGACTCCGGCACACTGAATGGAGTGAGCCGGCCCCTTTTATGGCACACTGTGACGATGCGTGTTCACTCCATGCTCCCATTCAGCTTCTGGTAGCTCTTGAACCCGACATCGTCGATAATGTCACCAGTGAGCTAGACAGTGAGGCATAACAAAGCAAGGGGATGGTGCAAAAGTGCCAAGTGCTTTTATTTAAAATCAACAAACAAAACAGTGTTCAAATAAATAGTGCAGTGCTTCACAAAATCTTTAAATAAATAATCCATTAAAACAGAGGTGAATCCGTGGAGGTTAAAATCCAATAGAAAGAAAATCTTTTAAAAATGACGAGGTTAAAACAATGGCTGGAAGCTGTCTTTTTAAAATCAACTACTGGTGACTGGTGACTCCTCTGCTTCTCCCATCCAGGCAATGCACCAGGGGAGTCACCTTAGCTGCAGCTGCTCTGCCTGCTGGTCTGAAGGCTTCCCGATCCCTGGATTTTGTTCTGCTCTCCCCAGACTGAGACTTGGGTTCCCCAGCGACCAGGACGCTCACGCTGAAGAGGCCATTCTTCTTCCGGTCACTCCTGCTCCTCAACTACACGCTTAGCAGGAGCGACCACTACTGACTACCCTAGCCTCAGGGTGTGTACTTTACCTCCGCTTAGCTAGCAAATGAGAGAACTCCTTAACGGATTTAGATCGGGATCTTTTCTAGAATTTGCTTGAACATTCCGATTGATTTTGTGACTTCTCTCATTGCACTAAGAATCATGTGGGCTGAGGGAAGGGGGCGTGGCCAACCTCAGGGCGTGTACCTTACTTCCTCTTAGCTCAGGCTGAAGACTCACAGCTTCAATTGAGCACCCCCATACTAGAGCTGCTGATGAGTTATGCAGTCATCACTTTTGTTAGTCATTAGCACTAAAACGTAAAGTAATGTGATATTTATAAACTGTCACTAACCCTCCTTTGTTCTGTTTCTCTTCTCGTGTCCTCATGTGTCACTTGGTGTCCCTGCTCTACTGCCAAGTTGTTTGCCTGCCCATACAAAGGTCCTCTCAGATAAAGGAGCACTGGAATCATCAGGTAGGAGGGTCCTTTCATCTGATTGGTCTGCCCAGCACTGGCTCAGCTATGGAATGGCCAATAGGGGGAGGCGGCTTGTTGGATGAGGTCTCCAGGACTCTGACTGTGTCTGACTCCTTTTCTACAATCTGGCTGTGGTTCTGTCATTAGCTGATGGACAGAAGTTGTAGCTTTTATTGTCTGTCTGTTATAACTGCTTTGTTATCACTCTTTAATTTAATATTGTTCTTTATCAGTATGCTGCTGCTGGAGTATGTGAATTTCCCCTATGGGATTAATAAAGTATCTATCTATCTATCTATCTATCTATCTATCTATCTATCTATCTATCTATCTATCTATCTATCTATCTATCTATCTATCTATCTATCTATCTATCTATCTATCTATCTATCTATCTATCTATCTATCATTATATAGTGCCTTTCAGTCTATCTATCTATCTATCTATCTATCTATCTATCTATCTATCTATCTATCTATCTATCTATCTATCTATCTATCTATCTATCTATCTATCTATCTATCTATCTAGTTGTGTATTTCGTGAATGATGTCATTACATTTTGTCTTGAGAGCGGTCACGGTGGTCTGCACCTGCACTTGGTGTGGAGTGCTGTGTAAGAGCAAAGTTGTTTGTACCATTGTGTTTCATTACTGAGGTGACCATTGGCCACCTGTGTTCTGTTTTTTTGACACCCATTTCATGCCCAGCCTACCTGGAAGGGGGTCTCTCTCTTGGAATTTCCTTACTCAAGATGCCATCCATTTTTTTCCCCATACAAGGTTTCTTTTATTTGGGAGGTAGCCATTGAGGCCTTCCTTGTGTGGTTTTGGGCTATACATGAAATACATTGTCGTCATTGTTGTTGATGTCACCTCCTTTTTTATGTACAGTTCAGAGAATCGCCGACTGGATAATGAGGGACCTCATTTCAGCTTCTGCCCATAAAGCTCCACCCTTGGCTCTATAAAGACCCAGGAGCCACTGGAAGTCGCTGTTCTTTCAGATCCCACAGCTCAGGAAGATGGAGCTTCACCCTCAGGAGCTTCTTACTGTTGTTTTACCTTTCCAATACCTGTAATTAAGTGGGGCTGCTGGCTGATCCCCCCCCCCTTTTTTTTCGGCCCCACCTTGTTTTTCTCCACAATAGGCATGAATTTCTATGTGTGTGTGTGTGTTTGCTCACCCTGTGAAGGACTGGCGCCATGCCCAGGTATGTTTGTGTGTGCGTATGTTTATTAGTTTGTTTGTTTGTGTTTGTTTCTGTGTGTTTTCATGCCCTGCCCAGGTTTGTGCCCTGTGCCAGCTGGAATCGGCTCCTGCGCCCCCCTCAGCTCTGTTCAGGACTAAGTGAGTGAGACGATGACTGACTGAGCTTTCGGTTTTTGCCTGCTGTTGTCCATCACTGGTCACCATAGACGTCTTTTTTTATCAAAAGCTCAATGACACACAGCCATCACAAATGTGTGTGTGCAGGTGTGTATGTTGTATATGTGTGTGTGTGTGTGTGTGCCATCAGGGAGGGTGGATGTGCATGTATGTGTGCCTACGTACATGTGTGTGAGTGATCGTGTGACATTGAGTTACATGTGTGCCACTGTGCGTGTGGTGGCTGCAAGTGCAAGTGCACTCCGGACACGACTCCTGGGCTCATTAATTGGTAATTCCACCCCAAATCGAGGGCTGCTGTTGTCTTTTTCTCCATCTGAATTACAGAAGATCGACAGCCCAAAGGCTTCTGATGTTACTTCTGTTCTCTGGTCACCTGAGCCCACCTCATCCTGCCCTCCTACTTGATAATCACATCTGGAAAGACGTCATCGTGTTTCTCTATTCGTTATTTTGTTATTTATTTGGGGTTCACCAGCTGGTGGCTCAAATCTTTCTGATTCTTTTTGGTCTTCTTTATTGCTTTGCATGTGCGTTTTAGGTAGGGGTGTATGCATGTGGGTGTGTCACACTGGAGCGTGCAGGTGTGCCCATGTGACATCTGTGTGTGGTCGCACGTGTGCTAGGGGTATATTTATACATTCGTGTCACACAAGAGTGTGCCCAGGTGACATCTGCATGGGAGTTGTAGTGGGAGGAATAAGGGTAATGATTACCAAGGACCCTCTGGGTTGGGGGGGACCCTCTAAACCTGGAATGAAAAGGACATGTGACAGACACGGATTGAGAGGACGGGGCTCACAGAGACTGCACGTGTCGAGTGTTCAGAGCGCTGTATTACACCCCTGGACATCTGTGTGTGTGGTCTCATGTATGATAAGGTTATATCCGTGCATGTGTGTCACACAGGAGTGTGCGTGTGTGTCCATGTGACATCTGCATGGGTGTTGTAGTGGGTGGAAAAAGTATAATGATCCCCCAGTACTCATTGGGTTGCAGGGGTCCTCGAAGCCTGAAATGAAAATGATGTTTGACAGACAGAGATTGAGAAGAAAGGGGCTCACAGAGTCTGTGTGTGTCGAGGGCTCAGAGTGCTATACTACCCCTCTGAAGATCTGTGTGTGTGGTCTCATGTATGATCAGGTTATATCCGTGCATGTGTGTCACACAGGAGTGTGTGTGTGTGCCCGCGTGACATCTGTGTGTGGTCACATGTGTATTAGAGTTATATCCGTGCATGTTTGTCACACAGGACTCTGTGTGTGTGCCCGCGTGACATTTGCATGGGAGTTGTAGTGGGCAGAAAAAGCATAATGATCACCGAGGACCCATTGGGTTGGGGGGTCTTCCAAGCCTGGAATGAAAATGACATGTGGCAGACACAGATTGACAAGAAAGGGGTTCACAGAGTCTGTGTGTGTCGAGGGCTCAGAGTGCTATACTACCCCTCTGAAGATCTGTGTGTGCGGTCTCATGTATGATAAGGTTATATCCATGCATGTGTGTCACACAGGAGTGTGTGTGTGTTTGCCCGCATGACATCTGTGTGTGGTCACATGTGTACCAGGGTAATATCCGTGCATGTGTGACACACAGGAGTGTGCGTGTGTGCCCATGTGACATCTGCATGGGTGTTGTAGTGGGCAGAAAAAGCGTAATGATCCCCCAGTACCCATTGTGTTGCAGGGGTCCTCGAAGCCTGGAATGAAAATGACGTGTGACAGACACGGATTGAGAAGAAAGGGGCTCACAGAGACTGCGCGTGTCGAGGGCTCAGAGTGCTGTATTACACCCCTGGACAACTGTGTGTGTGGTCTCATGTATGATAGGGGTATATCTAGGCATGTGTGTCACACAGTAGTGTGCAGGTTTGCCCACGTGACATCTGTGAGTGTGCTAGGGGTATACCCATGCATGTGCGGAGTGGTGGCTCTGAGGCTAAGGATCTGCACTGGCAATCAGAAGGTTGCCAGTTTAAATGCCAATAGGAGACTCTGCTCTGTTGGGCCCTTGAGCAAGACCCTTAACCTGCAGTTGCTGAGCGCTCTGAGTAGTGAGAAAATCACAATATAAATGCAAAAAATTATTATTATTATTGCAGGTGTGCCCGTGTGACATCTGTGTGTGTGGTCTCATGTATGCTGGGGGTATATCCGTGCATGAGTGTCACACAGGAGTGTTTGTATGTATGCATTTCCCTGTGTTGGCATGTGTGTGTCGCCAGATTCAATCTCGCACTTCCTCTTCCCACCAACCAAGGGGCTTACACGACGACTCCACCAAGGGGCCTCTCTGCCGACGGCGATTCCGAGGCTGTCTGTCATCCGTCTGCCAGCTGAAACACATCACAGTCCCCCCTTTTTTTCTTGAAGGCAGCAATAATTGCAAGTAACTTCCTTTCCAAGATCCTGCCTCCTGTCAGATAATGAGCCATTATATCAACTATGGGAAAAAATAAATAAAATTATTTCTATTGTCCTGTTTTATTCTACCGCCATTGGGGATTTGAAATAAATCTCCAGTCTGTCATGCTATCATTATACCCTTCAGTGCAGGCTGGCAGATTTATAGCCCTTCAGCAATGAGTGTTTGTTTTTCTTATTGTGCCATTCAGAGTGAGAGCACAGACACAGCAAGTAACAGGTGTGAATTGGGCGGGGTACTGGGGCACCAATTGGGCAACCCTGTTTAATTGACAAGAATACAAATAAAAAAATTAAAAAAAAAACACAGAAGGTGCACACAACGGGCACAATGTTAGGCGGGCTCTTAGCAGCCCACACAAAGAGAGAGGTTCAGTCACCGGGTGCTCTGTCATCGCTGCGGGTACGGTCAAAATGAGATGCCACCTTCCTCAGACTGCCTTTCTTTTTTTTTTTTCTTGCCATCCTGAAGGGAAGGGGTGGAGCTTCTCTCGATGCCATGGGCGGGGCTAAGCACCTCCCTGGGTTTTGTCATAAACTTATATTGTCATTTTCTGGTGTTTGAGACCAAGAATTCTGTTCCTGTCGTTAATTACTTGACATTCGTAATAACTTTATTGTTTTGTGACATCTTGGAAGCCATTTTAGGTCCTCATTACGTCACCATTTTGAAATCCTGTCATGAGATCGACTTCCCGGCATTTCTAGCCTTTGACGTTGTGACCGGTGTGCTTAATTGACGTGATGGCGTAAAAGAATAGCGTGGGATTCTTTTCCTTCTCCAACTTGCGGATACCAAAACTCAGAAAGCCTCTTCTTGTGTGTTGTTTCCAGTTTTGACCTCATGTTTGTTCTCTCGATGTCGAGTATTTTCTGTCATTTTGGCTTCAGCTTCCTTGTGTTCTCGACCTCATTCCGGTCAGCACTCGAAAACGTTTATCTGCCAGACGGCCGACTGAGTAGACGTGGCTGAAAGGGAAGACGACGTTAGCGACGGCGCCCCCTCTCATGGTCCCCAAACATTCATAACCTCACAGGTGGCGCAGTGGTAGTGCTGCTGCTTTGCAGTAAGGAGACTGTGGAAGATTGTGGGTTTGCTTCCCGGTTCCTCCCTGTGTGGATAGCGCTTTGAGTACTGAGAAAAGCGCTATATAAATGTAATGAATTATTATTATTATGTGTGACACACGGTAAAAAAAAATAACAAGACCTCCACCTCTGTTAAGTGACACAGGGCTCAGACTTAATGAAGGAGACCCATTTCAAGGACTGGTTGTGCGTACCCGCCCATGGGTTCCATTTTGGGTAATTGGGGTGGGTTTCGTAAATGGTGTACATTTATGAGATATGCAGGGTGAGTCAAAATGATGTGAACATTTGAATGGCGGAAACAGTTTATTCACAAAACATACTTCATATGTGCGAGATGATTTACAGGAAAGTCTCAACCTCTTCGCTATCACGTTCAACACGTATTCACATATCAGGAGAAGGTGGGAGCGGAGGATGCCATCATCTACATGCTACACAGATCCCTCTCCCACTTGGACAGAGGCAGTGGTGCTGTAAGAATTATGTTTCTGGACTTCTCTAGCGCCTTCAACACAATCCAACCTCTGATCCTTAGGGACAAGCTGACAGAGATGGGAGTAGATTCATACCTGGTGGCATGGATCATGGACTATCTTAAAGACAGACCTCAGTATGTGCGTCTCGGGAACTGCAGGTCTGACATTGTGGTCAGCAACACAGGAGCGCCACAGGAGACTGTACTTTCTCCGGTCCTGTTCAGCCTATATCCATCAGACTTCCAATACAACTCGGAGTCCTGCCACGTGCAAAAGTTCACTGACGACACTGCTATCGTGGGCTGCACCAGGAGTGGACAGGAGGAGGAGTATAGGAACCTAATCAATGACTTTGTTAAATGGTGCGACTCAAACCACCTACACCTGAACACCAGCAAAACCAAGGAGCTGGTGGTGGATTTTAGGAGGCCCAGACCCCTCATGGACCCCGTGATCATCAGAGGTGACTGTGTGCAGATGGTGCAGACCAATAAATACCTGGGAGTGCAGCTGGATGATAAACTGGACTGGACTGCCAATACTGATGCTCTGTGCAACAGAGGACAGAGCCGACTATACTTCCTTAGAAGGCTGGCGGACTTCAACATCTGCAATAAGATGCTGCAGATGTTCTATCAGACTGTTGTGGCGAGCGCCCTCTTCTACGCGGTGGTGTGCTAGGGAGGCAGCATAAAGAAGGAAGGCAGGCTCTATTGTAGGCTTGGAGCTGAACAGTTTGACATCTGTGGCAAAGCGACGGGCGCTGAGCAGACTCCTGTCAATCATGGAGAATCCACTGCATCCACTGAATAGGATCATCTCCAGACAGAGGAGCAGCTTCAGTGACAAACTGCTGTCACCATCCTGCTCCACTGACAGACTGAGGAGATCGTTCCTCCACCACACTATGTGACTCTTCAATCACACCTGGGGGTAAACGTTAACATTATACAAAGATATTGTCTGTCTGTATACCTGCATTGTTTAATTTAATATTGTTTTTATCAGTATGTTGCTGCTGGAGTATGGGAATTTCCCTTTGGGATTAATAAAGTATCTATCTATCTATCTATCTATCTATCTATCTATCTATCTATCTATCTATCTATCTATCTATCTATCTATCTATCTATCTATCTATCTATCTATCTATCTATCTATCTATCTATCTATCTATCTATCTATCTATCTATCTATCTATCTATCTATCTATCTATCTATCTATCTATCTATCTATCTATCTATCTATCTATCTATCTATCTATCTATCTATCTACTTTGTCCCAGCATGCAATGACAACTTGAAATTTGCCATTCAGAGACACCACCAGGTGCAGAGGGTCTCCTCTGGTGATGCTCTGCCAAGCCGCTCATGCAGCCATCTTCAGCTCCTGCTTGTCTTGGGGGGCTTGTTCCCTTCAGTTTTCACATCTGAATATGGAAGTCCTGCTCAATTGATTTGGCCATTCAAAAATTTTCCATTTTTTTAGCTTTGATGAACTCTTGTGTTGCCTCAGCAGTCTGTTTGGCTCTTTATCTTGTTGTAAGGATGAAGTGCCGTCCACTGACTTTGGAGACATTTACTGGAAGTTGAGCAGATCAGATGTTTCTACACACCTCAGAATTCATTGTGTATCTGCCGTCAGCAGTACCATCATCAATGAAGAGAAGTGTGCCAGTCAGAACCTGTGGCAGCCATACATGCCCAAGCCATGACACCCCCAGCACCATGTCTAACAAATGAGCTGGTCTGCCTTGGATCTTGAGTAGTTCCTCTTCATCTCCACACTTTGCTCTCACCATCACTCTGATGAGGTTCATCTTTGTCTCGTCTGTCCACAAGACCTTTTTCCCAGAATTCTGCAGGCTCTTTGAAGTCCTTTTCCACAAACTATACTCTGGCCCTCCTGTTTCTGTGGTGTGTCCTCTGTGTTTCTGTTCATGAAGTCCTCTGCTGAGATTCGTCTTTGACACGTTCACGTCGGCCCCCTGAAGACTGTTTCTGGTCTGTCAGACAGGCGTTGGGGTCTTTTTCTTGACCATAGTGAGGATTCTTCTGTCATCAGCAGTGGAGGTCTTCCTTGGCCTACCAGTCCCTTTGTGATTACTGACCTCACCAGTCTGTTCTTTCTTCTTCATGATATTCCAGACAGTTGATTTCGGTCATCCTAAGGTTTTCCCGTTGTCTCTGATGGTTTGATTCTTGTTGTTCAGCCTCATAATGGCTTCTTTGACCTTCACTGGCACAGCTCTTGTCTTCATGTTGAACAATGGCAGCTACACACCCCAAAGGGTAGAAGCAGACTGAGATATCTTATGAAGTGAAGAAACTCACCTGAGTGATCACAAAAACCTGGGATGCCAATTGTCACAAACATTATGGTGCCCTGAAATGGGGGGGGGGGGGGGGGGGGGATTGGGGCATGTAGAAGAAGTGCTGTGTGACCGAAATGTCTGCAAATCCCCTTCAATGAAAGTCTGAAATCACGATGTCTGAATTGATTGATTTGTAATTTTAAACTGTGGAGCATTGGGGGAAATCGAGGAAGAAATGTGTCTTTGTGCCAAACATTATTTAGGACACTGTCAGTATATTTTTCAGCCTTTTACCTCAGTGTGCTGTGTCTCTGTGAGAACGTTTGCTCGTCTCAGACCTTAAAAACATAACAAGCCCCAGTTTCAAACTGTGAACCAGAGGCATTCATAGAACTGAAGGGACAAGTGGGTGACAGATCACATGTGAACGACGCTGAGGAGCAGAGCAACAGGTTAACATCTTGGCTCGTCTTTTCTTGAAACAATCTTTATTGTCCATTTTTTTGGGTCATGTGATGTTGTTGTAAATACAATTAATAAAAAAAAAACATCACAATTATACTAAACCAGCTGCAATTTCATAAAGACGCGTCCCGATGCACAACAATATGAATATTCATTGTTAGAAGTTCAAATCCGGGATACTCTGGCTTTGCTGACCCTCTGTTACCTACTCTATGATTAAGGGCTGCTCACCTGACCTGTTACCTTTTTATAAATACATTTAACATGTCGGAAGTCATGTGCTCAAGTATAAAGTTAGATGCCTTTGTGCTCAAACTGTAACGTTAAAAAATGTATTAGTGCTTGGGTGAAGTTTGAGAAATGACCCTGATGTTCCTTATATTGTATCGTTGTTTCAATAACAGCCGATTCTCGTTATCCGATGGGTAAGATGGGTTTAAGTTCCAGAAGACCTTCTTTTGCAGCCTGTTACAATAAACCCAGAATTCAGTGCACTAACCTCAGAGTAACTCATCCCTGAAGAGGGAGATGCGGCCAAGTCGGGGGGAGATGATTTTACAGTCGTGCTTATCAGAACTTCACTTTATTACAGGACATCCATCCATCCATCCATTATCCAACCCGCTATATCCTAACTACAGGGTCACGGGGGTCTGCTGGAGCAAATCCCACCCACCACAGGGTGACAGCCCACCACAGGTCATGCACACACACCAAGCACACACTCGGGACAATTTAGAATTGCCAATCCATCTAACCTGCATGTCTTTGGACTGTGGGAGGAAACCCACGCAGACACTGGGAGAACATGCAAACTCCACGCAGCGAGGATCTGGAAAGAGAACCCAAGCCTCCTTAATGCGAGGCAGCAGTGCTACCACTGCGCCACCGTGCCGCCCATTACAGGACATTGTTTTTGGCAGCTCAGCAGAATGTCTACAAGTGACAGAAAGTGAGTCCAGTGATTTTTTCACTCATCCATCCATCCATTGTCTCCCGCTTATCCGAGGTCGGGTCGCGGGGGCAGCAGCTTGAGCAGAGATGCCCAGACTTCCCTCTCCCCGGCCACTTCTTCTAGCTCTTCCGGGAGAATCCCGAGGCGTTCCCAGGCCAGTCGAGAGACATAGTCCCTCCAACGTGTCCTGGGTATTCCCTGGGGCCTCCTCCCAGTTGGACGTGCCCCTGGAACACCTCACCAGGGAGGCGTCCAGGAGGCATCCTGATCAGATGCCCGAGCCACCTCATCTGACTCCTCTCGATGCGGAGGAGCAGCGGCTCTACTCTGAGCCCCTCCCGGATGACTGAGCTTCTCACCCTATCTTTAAGGGAAAGCCAAGGCACCCTGCGGAGGAAACTCATTTCAGCCGCTTGTATTCGCGATCTCGTTCTTTCGGTCACTACCCATAGCTCATGACCATAGGTGAGGGTAGGAACATAGATCGACTGGTAAATTGAGAGCTTCGCCTTGCGGCTCAACTCCTTTTTCACCACGACAGACCGATGCAGCGCCCGCATTACTGCGGATGCCGCACCGATCCGCCTGTCGATCTCACGCTCCATTCTTCCCTCACTCGTGAACAAGACCCCGAGATACTTGAACTCCTCCACTTGGGGCAGGATCTCGCTCCCAACCCTGAGAGGGCACTCCACCCTTTTCCGGCTGAGGACCATGGTCTCGGATTTGGAGGTGCTGATTCTCATCCCAGCCGCTTCACACTTGGCTGCGAACCGATCCAGAGAGAGCTGAAGATCACGGCCTGATGAAGCAAACAGGACAACATCATCTGCAAAAAGCAGTGACCCAATCCTGAGCCCACCAAACCGGACCCCCTCAACGCCCAGGCTGCGCCTAGAAATTCTGTCCATAAAAGTTATGAACAGAATCGGTGACAAAGGGCAGCCCTGGCGGAGTCCAACTCTCACTGGAAACGGGTTCGACTTACTGCCGGCAATGCGGACCAAGCTCTGGCACTGATCGTACAGGGACTGAACAGCCCTTATCAGGGGGGCCGGTACCCCATACTCTCGGAGTACCCCCCACAGGATTCCCCGAGGGACACGGTCGAAACCCTTTTCTAAGTCCACAAAACATATGTAGACTGGTTGGGCAAACTCCCATGCACCCTCCAGGACCCTGCTAAGGGTATAGAGCTGGTCCACTGTTCCGCGACCAGGACGAAAACCACACTGTTCCTCCTGAATCCGAGGCTCGACTATCCGATGGACCCTCCTCTCCAGGACCCCTGAATAGACTTTTCCAGGGAGGCTGAGGAGTGTGATCCCTCTGTAGTTGGAACACACCCTCCGATCCCCCTTCTTAAAGAGGGGGACCACCACCCCGGTCTGCCAATCCAGAGGCACTGTCCCTGATGTCCATGCGATGTTGCAGAGGCGTGTCAGCCAAGACAGTCCTACAACATCCAGAGCCTTGAGGAACTCCGGGCGTATCTCATCCACCCCCGGGGCCCTGCCACCAAGGAGTTTTTTGACCACCTCGGTGAACTCAGTCCCAGAGATGGGGGAGCCCACCTCTGAGTCCCCAGGCTCTGCTTCCTCATTGGAAGGCATTTTAATGGGATTGAGGAGGTCTTCGAAGTATTCCCCCCCCCCGACCCACAACGTCCCGAGTCGAGGTCAGCAGCGCACCATCCCCACCATATACAGTGTTGACACTGAACTGCTTCCCCTTCCTGAGACGCCGGATGGTGGACCAGAATCTCCTCGAAGCCGTCCGAAAGTCGTTCTCCATGGCCTCCCCAAACTCCTCCCACGCCCGAGTTTTTGCCTCAGCAACCACCAAAGCCGCATTCCACTTGGCCTGCCGGTACCTATCAGCTGCCTCCAGAGTCCCACAGGACAAAAGGGTCCTGTAGGACTCCTTCTTCAGCTTGACGGCATCCTTCACCGCCGGTGTCCACCAGCGGGTTCGGGGATTGCCGCCACGACAGGCACCGACCACCTTACGGCCACAGCTCCGGTCAGCTGCCTCAACAATAGAGGCACGGAACATGGCCCATTCGGACTCAATGTCCCCCACCTCCCTCGGGATGTGGTCGAAGTTCTGCCGGAGGTGGGAGTTGAAGCTACTTCTGACAGGGGGCTCTGCCAGACGTTCCCAGCAGACCCTCACAACACGTTTGGGCCTACCACGCCTGACCGGCATCCTCCCCCACCATCGAAGCCAACTCACCACCAGGTGGTGATCAGTTGACAGCTCCGCCCCTCTCTTCACCCGAGTGTCCAAGACATGTGGCTGCAAGTCCGACGACACGACCACAAAGTCGATCATCGAACTGAGGCCTAGGGTGTCCTGGTGCCAAGTGCACATATGAACACCCCTCTGCTTGAACATGGTGTTCATTATGGACAATCCGTGACGAGCACAGAAGTCCAATAACAAAACACCACTCGGGTTCTGATCGGGGGGGCCATTCCTCCCAATCACGCCCTTCCAGGTCTCACTGTCATTGCCCACGTGAGCATTGAAGTCTCCCAGCAGAACGAGGGAGTCCCCAGAAGGTATGCCCTCTAGCACCCCCTCCAGGGACTCCAAAAAGGGTGGGTACTCCGAACTGCTGTTCGGTGCATACGCACAAACAACAGTTAGCGAAGGCGAAGGGAGGCTACCCTCTCGTCCACTGGGGTAAACCCCAATGTACAGGCTCCAAGTTGGGGGGCAATAAGTATACCCACACCTGCTCGGCGCCTCTCACCGGGGGCAACTCCAGAGTGGTAGAGAGTCCAGCCCCTCTCAAGGAGATTGGTTCCAGAGTCCAAGCTGTGCGTCGAGGTGAGTCCGACTATATCTAGCCGGAACCTCTCAACTTCGCGCACTAGCTCAGGCTCCTTCCCCTTCAGAGAGGTGACATTCCACGTCCCAAGAGCCAGCTTCTGTAGCCGAGGATCGGACCGCCAAGGTCCCCGCCTTCGGCCACCACCCAACTCACACTGCACCCGACCTCCTTGGCCCCTCCCATAGGTGGTGAGCCCAAGAGAGGTTAGGCTGTAAGTAATCAAACAAAGACCTCAATGTTAACATTTGTAATGTGCAATCTTTTGGAATGCATTTTGTACTGCATGTAGTAATAAAATGCATTGCTTTTGTCATTCCAAAAGAAAGCACACCATAAACGTTTATAGTAATAAAGCTCATTGCATTTATCATTCTAACACATGGTGCATCACAAACATTTGTAGTAATGAAATGAATTGCATTTGTCATTCCAACAGATGGCATAGTAAAAACATTTGTAGTAATAAAATGCACTGCATTTTGTCACTTCAACATATTACATATCACACACATTTGTAGTAATAAATTGCAGTGCATTTGTTATTCCAACAGATAGATAGATAGATAGATAGATAGATAGATAGATAGATAGATAGATAGATAGATAGATAGATAGATAGATAGATAGATAGATAGATAGATAGGTGTGAAAGGCACTATATAATAGATAGATAGATAGATAGATAGATAGATAGATAGATAGATAGATAGATAGATAGATAGATAGATAGATAGATAGATAGATAGATAGATAGATAGATAGATACTTTATTAATCCCAAGGGGAAATTCACATACTCCAGCAGCAGCATACTGATAAAAAGCAATATTAAATTAAAGAGTAATAACAATGCAGGTATACAGACAGACAATAACTTTGTATAATTTTAACTTTTACCCCCCCCCCGGGTGGAATTGAAGAGTCACATAATGTGGGGGAGGAACAATCTCAACAGATGGCACGCCATAAACATTTACAGTAATAAAGCGCATTGCATTTATCATTCTAACAGATGGTGCATCACAAACACTTGCACTGCTTTTATGACTCCCATACCAAATTACATGCAGCAAAGACATATTTATTGCATTTTTCATTCCAACAGATGGCACATCACAAACATGCATGGCGTTTGCTATTCCAACTGATGGTGCATAACAAACTTTTGTAGTAATAAAATGCACTGCATTTGTTATTCCAACAGGTGGTATGCCACAAGCGTTTATAGTAATAAGCCACATTGCATTTCCCATTCCAACTGATGGCACACCACAAACATTTGTACTAACAAAGCGCATTGCATTGGTCATTCCAACAGATGGCATAGTACAAATGTATAGTAATAAAAGGCATTGAATTTGTCATTCCAACAGATGGCAAATCACATACATTTGTAGTAATACAGTAAAATGAATTGCATTTGCCATTCCAAGAAATGGTGCATCCCAAATATTTGTAGTAATGAAATGCATTGCATTTGTCATTTCAACAGGTGGCATATCACACACATTTTTGATAATAAAACAAATTGCATTTGTCAATCCAAGAGATGGCATATCACAAACATTTGCACTTGTTTTATGAATCCCATACCAAATAGCATATAACCGAGACCTAGCACCCAGACACACTGACACCTTTTATTTAGGGGGATACGGAATGACAGATAGACACATTCAAAGTTAGCGCATGTCAATTGATTCATACAGGACTGACAGCTTTTCTTCTCGTGTCAATGGCATGAATAGAAACAAAATGCAATTTGTTGCACAGATTTTTCGTGTGGACCCAAACACCGCATTTTGTTGCCAATTCAATTTCATTCTAATTGTTTCACTCATCAGTTGCACCACTAGGGAGAGAAAAGAACAAAATGAAAGCCAGTCAGAGTCCCGGCCCCCTAAGACCTCCCACCTTGAAGGGCCCGGCAGATCATTCCTTCCTTTTTGGGGGACGAGTATGAGGATGCATGACATCAAAGAGTAAAAAGTCAAAGTGTGTACGTGAGAGGCCTGCCACTTGGACATCTTAACAAACGGACTTCACCCACCTAACATTTCAGACTTCTAATAAATAAGGAGCGCTGACTGACTACCAGCCCGTGCCGGCCTTTCATCCCCTGAGCAGCCGTCTTGTGGCTCCATTCACTGTTTCGAATGATTTAAGTCACCTTCTTCAAAAACAAAAAAGCAGACACAACAATTTCCTTTTCCATTGTGGACGGATATGGCAGCACAAAAGACTTCCAGTTAGCAAGTCTGTTCATGAAATGGCAGCGTGTCACCTGAGATGATACGAAAGGACCTCATGCGGCGTAGTGGTCTTCACAGCAAAGGGGTGAGGGTCCAGACATCACAGCACACACACCCACACACACACACTGTGAAGTCCAGGGGCGCCCCGACACAGACAGGCGGAGACCCCAATGTTGCACAGCACACCTTTATTTTCACGTTTCTTCAGCTCCCCACAATATCCACAGCACCAAAGCACAGTCCTCTCACCTCCACTCCTCCTCAGCAGCTTTGTCCTTCTTCCTCCCAACTCCGACCATTGAGTCGTAGCGATTGGCTCCTTTTATAGGACACCCGGAAGGACACCAGGTGTCCAGCGACTTCTTGGGTGACAGAAGTGCTGACAAACAGGGCCCCGAAAACATCTAGGCATCCCCTGGTGGTGGTGGCCACAGGCCCAAACAGGGTTGAGGTCCCTCTGTAAGCCAAGGGGGCTGCCCTCGATCGAAAATGTCCTGAAAAAGCTCTCTCTCTCTCCCCCCCCCCCCCCCAAGTCCTTCCATTGTCGGGACGTCCCAACCAGGTAAGGGCCCCAGTCGTCCTCCAGAATGCGTCTGTGCTCCTCAGCAGTTGGCCCAACACATAGTGTGGCAGCCCCACACAGCACCAGCGTTCAAATCTTCAGACCTCCTTCACTCTCTGCACACTTCATTGTGTTGGTGAGTTCATTTTAAATCCATTGTGATAGAGGCGCTATATAGCACCCTACCCGGCACAAACTGACACAGAGGAACGTGTAAAAACACACAAGCACTTTTATTTTTCTTCAGCTGGAGGGCACGTCTTCCTCGTAATCCCTCCAGTCACAACACAGTCCCAAATAAAGCACTTAAGACCAACTACACAAACAGTCCTCCACCTTGGCACCACCACCACTCCTCCCAGGCAACCTCGTCCTCTTCCTCCAGACTCTGGCTCCTGAGTGGTGGTTGCCGGTCCTTTTTATAGCCCACCCTGAAGTGCCCCAGGTGCTTGATCACCTGTTGCTAATTGCACTTCCGGGTAGGGCTGTAGAGGTGTCCAGGTTGGCTCTGGGATCCATGCAGCACCCCCTGGCGGCCACCCCAGATCCTCATAGGGTTGTGGAGAACTCCATCTCCCATGGAACCCTGCGGGAAACTGAACCTTGCTGCCACCAAGCGTCCAAGGGAAGGTACCGAGGAACCCATTGCTGATCACCCAGAACATATCCATTCCCATCACACAATAAATTTGCCAATTTTGCCCATCAATGTACAGCTTAGCAGTGTAGACAAAGTGAGGACCTGTCTTCAGAAAGGTTTCCATATTTACTAACAATCAAAAGCCGCAACCTCTCCCTGTTAGAAGAATTCCAACCCTTTTGTGTGGCCCACCAGGTGGTGCTCAGGTGCCTCCCATTGTCTCACATTCTCCTTGAGATGTTTCTAGAACTTGACTAGAAACTGAAACAACTGGACGTCACTTAGAAAGGCACACGTGCTACCTGTGTATAGAAGGTCCTACAATTCAAACAAACACCAAACCATGGGGTGCTAGGAACTCTCATTAGAGCTCCACAGTGACATTGTGGTGAGGCAGGGCAAGCAGATACAACCAGCGCTTTTTGAGTCTTCTCAGGAACGCGGTGGTCTCGATAATTACAAAAAGGAAGAAGTCTGGCAGAAGCAGGATTCTTCTTAGGCCAGGATTATACTTCACGTGATGTGACGTGTGCTCACACGTAAAGCAAGCAATACTGTTTATACTTGCGCGTGTACTTTCCGTCAATCTAGAAGATTCCACCAGGTGGCAGTGTGAGATTTCATCGCGGTGAGCACAGGTTTGTGAACTGCCCGAAACATCCATTAAATTCTGAGGACTCCTTGCCACAATATCTCTGAAAAGGATGTTTAATGATGTGGTGGACGGCCAGGACCCATGCCCGGCTGGGACGCCCCTTTGACACTGGATCCGGGACAGCAGCCATGGGATGCACACTACGTCCCCTGGAACACTTGGTGACAGCCCCCCTGGGTTGCATCGGGACCACTACCTTGGGACACCGGATGCTCATCCTGGTTGGGCTCTGGCTACCGACAGGGGGAGCTGCAAGGCTTGTGGAGCCCGAGTGGGGTGTAACACAACCACCCCTGGAGGTGCAGTTTAATTTAGGTTATTTGCCACCTGAAGCACTTCTGGGTGGGCTATAAAAGGAGCCTGCGGTCACCACTCAGGACGTCAGAGTCAGGAGGAGGAGGACAAAGCTGCCTGGGAGGAGTGGAGAAAGAAGAAGAAGAGGAAGAGGAGTGTGTTTTTGGGACTGTGTAGGGCCTGTGGGACACGGAAGAGACGTGCCTCTCGGCTGAAGACAAGAATAAAATCTTTTTGTTTGTTTTCACCTGTGCCTCCGGTGCCAGTCTGTGTTCGTGTCGGCGCCAACCAAGCAATTCTGCCACAATGATTAAATCCATCAATCCAGGGATGTGCCCATTCCAGCTTGCATCGGGCGCAAGGCAGAAACAATCCCTGGATGGGGCATCGGTTCATCACAAGGTGAACACAAACACACACATACACAGTTGTAGCGGTGCTACTAGAGTTTGAAAGTTCAACTCCCAGCAGTCCCTGCAGTGGCTCTGATTGGTCTTCTCCTGAGGGTGCAGGGGCTGTTGGGGCCAAATTAGGTCAGTACTGCTTTTAAAAAGGGGGCCGGTGACCAAAAGGAGAAAAAGTATTTTGTGTTTCAAGCTCCTGTCTGTCTGCCTTCTGTTGGGATAGATAGATAGATAGATAGATAGATAGATAGATAGATAGATAGATAGATAGATAGATAGATAGATAGATAGATAGATAGATAGATAGATAGATAGCTCAAGACAAGGCGGAGGGCTTGCAGTAATTATCAGAGAAGACTTAAACGTTAAAAGAATCCCGATTGACTGCCCATTGTCTTTTGAGTGCCTGGCTCTTAAACTAATAACGGAATCAGGTCCTGTCTCACTCATTGTTCTTTATAGTCCCCCAAAATACAATGCATCCTTCTTATCCAATCTGATTGAACTTTTAACCCACCTAAGCTCTCACTCTCAGAGAATTATCCTTCTTGGTGATTTCAACACCCATATTGACTCCCCCACATCTAAACTGAGAAATGAATTCCTGTCCTTACTGGACTGTTTTGACTTGACACAACATGTTGATTTTCCCACCCATTCTGGCAGTCATATATTGGACCTGATCTGCACTTCTGGACTATCTGTTGCCAACATTTACAGCACTGATTTGGGACTCTCTGACCATAGAGCAGTATTTTTCACTGTCTCATTACCTCTCCCACCTCTTACCTGTAAACGACAAATTTCTTAAAGAAACCTTAAAAATATCTGTCCCGCTATCCTTTCTGGATCCATTTCTGATCTTTTACTGTCTTCACCTATTCCATCAACACTAGATAGTTTTGTTGATCACTATAACTCAGCCCTTCATTCAACATTAGATAAAACAGCTCCTTTAAAACATAAGGAGGTTTCCTTTAAACGTTCAGCTCCTTGGTATAACTCAGAATTGCGATCTATGAAAGCAGCTGGCCGACGCCTTGAGAGAATGTCACGTAAGACTGGCCTCACCGTGCACATCCAGGCTTTCTCTGACCACCAAAGAGCTTACAGAGAAGCACTAACTTCTGCCAAGAACACCCATTATGGCAGAATAATAGAAAGTGGCCATGATAACCCAAGGGTTTTGTTCTCTGTAGTTAATAAACTACTCGAACCCGCATCTGGTCCAACTACTACTTCTACTGAAGTCTGTGAGGAATTCCTCCACTTTTTCCGTAACAAAATTAAAGATCTAAATAATTCAACTAACATAAATACATCATCTGTTTATATCTCTCCCTGTTTTCCCACTCCATCCAGCTCCTTCTCTAAGTTCTCACCAGTCACATCTGCGTTTGTTAATAACCTGTTTTGTAAGATGAGGCTGACTACTTGTGTACCTGACCCCATCCCCACCACACTACTTAAATCCTGCCTTCATGCCATAATCCCGACTGTTACAATAATAATAAACTCATCCCTTGACACTGGCTCCGTGCCGCTCACTTTTAAAATTGCTTCTGTAACCCCAATGTTAAAAAAGTCTGGCCTTGATGCTGACAATCTTAACAATTTCCGGCCTATTTCCCACTTACCTTTCCTGTCAAAAGTTCTTGAGCGTGTTGTAGCTTCCCAACTCACCAATTACCTAACCTCTAATAATTTGATGGAACCCTTTCAGTCTGGTTTCAGGGCGCGGCACAGCTGTGAAACTGCTCTGCTACGGGTAACCAATGATTTGCTTATGGCAGCAGACTCTGGACAAACTAGCATATTAATTCTGTTAGACCTCAGTGCAGCATTTGACACTCAGGTCAGACATGACATCCTACTGTCCAAAATGGAGAACATGCTGGGTATCTCTGGCACTGCCCTCCAGTGGTTCAAGTCCTATCTGACTGATAGGCAAGAGTTTGTTAGTCTTGGCAACAGCAGATCCAGCTCAGCGCCAGTCACACAAGGAGTCCCTCAGGGCTCTGTCCTCGGTCCTCTGCTTTTCTGTATTTATATGCTTCCCCTTGGCCATATTATCCGTAGTTATGGATTGGGTTATCATTTTTATGCAGATGATACTCAGCTCTACTTCAATGTTAAAAGTGGAACTTCATCAGAGCTTTCTCAGCTCACAACCTGCCTTAGTGAAATTAAAACCTGGATGGAGCAGAACTCTTTAAAATTAAATTGCAATAAAACTGAACTTCTGCAAATTGGGACTAAAATGCAACTTAATAAAATGAGCTCCTTCCCAGTCCATCTTGGCAGTGATCTCATCAGACCTGCCTCTACTGTAAAGAATCTTGGTGTCATTTTTGATTCCTCCCTCTCTTATTCCGCCCACATAAATCACATTAAGAAACTTTCTTACTTTCACCTCTGTAACATATCCCATGTTCGCTCCTTCCTCTCCTTCTCTAATGCTGAGAAACTTGTCCATGCTTTTATCACATCCCACATCGATTATTGTAATTCCCTACTGGCAGGTGCCCCTTCTAATCTTATATCACAGCTCCAGCTTATTCAAAACTCAGCTGCAAGAGTCCTTACTTGAACCAGCAGCAGCGAGCACATCACAGCCATCCTGCTCCGTCTCCACTGGCTCCCTGTGTCTTACAGAATCGAATATAAAATCCTACTAATAACCTACAAAGCTTTAAATAACCTCGCACCAAACTACATCAGTGACCTTCTCCATCACTATGTGCCTGCCTGCCCACTAAGGTCCTCTGATTCTGGTAATCTTGTTGTGCCCCTCACTAATCTACACTCCATGGGTGACAGCAGGGCCTTCAGCTGTAGAGCGCCCAGACTCTGGAATGACCTACCGAAATTAATCAGGTCAGCTGACTCCATGAATTCTTTTAAAAAACAACTTAAAACTCATCTGTTCAGGAAGGCTTTTAGCTCTACTTGACTTTATTACCCTTCTCTCAGTTTACTTCTCTGTCAAGATGCTCATGTAACCTGTGTGTGTGTGTGTGTGTGTGTGTGTGTGCTAGACCATCAATTATGTTGTCTGTTTTTTTTTTTTTCAGAATTTACTGTCTTAATCTTCTTTGTTTATTTATCTGGTTTGTACAATGCTATATACTGTATATTCTGTCGTTCTTTATTTATTCTGTAAGTGCCTTGAGCATGGGAAAGGCGCTATATAAATAAAATGTATTATTATTATTATTATAGATAGATAGATAGATAGATAGATAGATAGATAGATAGATAGATAGATAGATAGATAGATAGATAGATAGATAGATAGATAGATAGATAGATAGATAGATAGATAGTGTGGTGGATTGCCGGCTTCTTTCTCCGGCCCTCACCCCCAGGCCGCCAGGAGGAGCTCTCCCAGCAGCATGGACATGCCCTGAGTTCCAGCAGGGCCTCATGGACTATGTAGTTTTTATACACAGCCCTGCTGGATACCTTGGGGGCCACCAGGCGTCGCTGTAAGGGGGCTCGTAGGCTCGCATGTGCCCTATAACCCGGGAGTACATCACGGTCACGTGACAGGAAGAAACGATGTGCTCCCGGGTTGAAGAAAAGGACGGTTTACCCTGACCCGGAAGGGAAAAGGAACTCTGGACTGTTGAATGGGAACACCTCCGGGTCAGGGTGTATAAAAGGACTCTGGGAAGCCCAGTACACTGAGCTGAGCTGGGAGGAAGGGTGGCAAAGTGTCTGGGCGAGGAGGATTGGTTTGTTGGAGAGTTTGAGTTATATGAATAGGGTGTGGAGAGTGCTTTGTGCACAATATTCTTATAAAATAAAGAATATTTATACTTTTACCTGGTGTTCAGAGTGGTACCTGAGGGTTCAAGAGGTAGACAAAGCCTCTATCTGTCACAATAGATAGATAGATATGTGAAAGGCACTATATAATAGATAGATAAATAGATAGATAGATAGATAGATAGATAGATAGATAGATAGATAGATAGATAGATAGATAGATAGATAGATAGATAGATAGATAGATAGATAGATAGATAGATAGATAGATAGATAGATATGTGAAAGGCACTATATAATAGATAGATCTCAGCGGCAGGGACTGGGAGACTAGTCAGGATAAAGGGAAAGATGACTGCAGCAATGTACAGAGACATCCTGGATGAAAACCTGCTCCAGAGCGCTCTTGACCTCAGACTGGGGCGATGGTTCATCTTTCAGCAGGACAACGACCCTAAGCACACAGCCAAGATATCAAAGGAGTGGCTTCAGGACAACTCTGTGAATGTCCTTGAGTGGTCCAGCCAGAGCCCAGACTTGAATCCGATTGAACATCTCTGGAGAGATCTTAAAATGGCTGTGCACCGACGCTTCCCATCCAACCTGATGGAGCTTGAGAGGTGCTGCAAAGAGGAATGGGCGAAACTGGCCAAGGATAGGTGTGCCAAGCTTGTGGCATCATATTCAACAAGACTTGAGGCTGGAATTGCTGCCAAAGGGGCATCGACAAAGTATTGAGCAAAGGCTGTGAATACTTATGGACATGGGATTTCTCAGTTTTTTTATTTTTAAATAAATTTGCAAAAATCTCAAGTAAACTTTTTTCACGTTGTCATTATGGGGTGTTGTGTGTAGAATTCTGAGGAGAAAAATGAATTTAATCCATTTTGGAATAAGGCTGTGACATAACAAAATGTGGAGAAAGTGATGCGCTGGGAATACTTTCCGGCTGCACTGTATATTGTACATGCCAACAATAGAGATGGCGATGCCATAATAAAGAGCTCAGGGCATTGCACACTGATTAAAGGATGGGTGGTGCAAGGGGGTTACATATATATTAAAAATAGCAGCGGCCCCAGCACTGACCCCTGTGGAATACCACTCTTAACATCGGCCAGTTCTGAAGAGGTTCAAGGTTCAATGTTCTCCCCATGTCTCCATGGGTTTCCTCCCACAGTCCAAACACATGCAGGTTAGGTGCATTGCCGATCTCAAATTGTCCCGAGTGTGTGCTTGGTGTGTGTGTGTGTGTGTGTGTGTCTACCCTGCAGTGGGCTGGCGCTCTGCCCGGGATTTATTCCCTGCCTTGCGCCCTCTGCTGGCTGGGTTTGGCTCCAGCGGACTCCTGTGACCCTGTGTTAGGATATAGAGGGTTGGAGCTGACTGACGTTACTTACTTTCAACTGTTAATATGAGCCATGACCACAGGGGGCAGCGTTCCAGCACTTTGGTTTGACTGGAGGTGAAAGGTGAGTTCGGCGCTCCTGCTGATGGTCCCGTTTGACATCGGCGTCACCCGAACTGTCGGTGAATTAGAATCTCACGTTTTGCAAAGTTTTTCAGGTTTTTTTACCTGTCGACGTGTCATTTTTCATTTTGTATCGCTTTCCGCATTGCACGTTTTCGGCAGATTTTCTTTCAACGTGATTAATGAGGGTCACTCAGAAGTAACCTGGAAATCAGCAAGAAAACTTTATTTATTTCTTTTTAATCAAAGGCTTACTGCATAATCTGCTAGCTTTATGGTGGCCCTGGGGGGGCTAAAGAGCTGGGCTTGCAGTCAACAAGGTCAGAAGTTCCTATCCCACCGCCACAAGAGGCCCATTTCACTCACCTTTGCTTTCATTTTAAACGCACTTAAGGTGAAAGGCAAAGGGAGCTCGGCGTGAGAGGCGCTCGGTGGAATCGAAATGATTCCGGCTGCTTAGCTCGGTCCGTGAGAGGACATGCGGTTGGTTACGGTGCCTCTGAAAAGTATTCAGCCCTTTTGGGAATGTTCACATTTGATTGTTCTACGACGCCGTTGAGTTGAATTTGGCTTTTTGACATTGGCCAACAGAAAAAAAGGTGAAAACAGATTTCTGCAAAGTGCTTTAAATTAATAAGGAATGAAAAAAACAACAACATCGAAAAGTAAAAGAGAAGCCAGTCGGGAATTGTTATTTAATTTTTTGGGATTTTCTTCTCTTCTGGTGGCTATCTTGTGTGCTTTTGGGAGCACCGCATCTTTGTTCCCATTGGTTTGGCAGCTGTTCCCATTGTCAGGGGGGGGTGCTGTCTCCCAAGCTCGTAACCTGCAAGTAGTTGCAGTGACGGGTTTAGAACATTAGAACATTCTAAATGGGAACAGGCCATTAAGCCCACCTGGACTGGTGCCTGGCACAGGCAGAACTTTAGAGAAGACCACCTTGTCAGTTCTGCTCCTGAGCCTGTCATATAACTCTTTGAGTTTGGCTCACAGAACTGACAGACCACCCTTATGTATGTCCAATCCACTGCCTATCCACACCTTCCAGGGAGGTCCCCCACCTTTGCACCCAGAAGGCAACACAGCATGCGAGACTCTCTGTCTCTGGAGCAAACCTGCACTTCAGTCCCCGTAATGATTGAGTCTACAGCTATCACTACCTCGCTCTTTCAGGGAATTGGTTTTGAGGTGGTCCGTTGGGGTACGTCATGCTTGCTAACCACCTCGGAATCTTCACAGACGCCATCCAAGCTTTGCAAAGACATGAAAATGGTTGGACACCTCCAACTCTGGGGTTGATGCCACCACCTATCTCTACCTGTCTGGTCTGGAATCTCCTCCTGTGTCACCTTAAAGGGGGCACACTATCTCTCTCTAAAAGGACATCTGGGCCAGGCCAGTCCAGTGACCCTGAGCTCGAGGTGCTTGATCAGCTGGCATCTCTGGTAGATGTAGCCCTCACAGACCACTGGCTCCTCCTAGCCATTCCATCTTAAAAATGTTGGGAAATTAAGGCGTTTTCTAAATAAGCGAGATGCTGAGAAATTAATTCATGCATTTATTTCTGGTAGGACTGACTACTGCAATGCGGTGTTCACTGGATGTTCAAACTGTTCTCTATACAGCCTCCAGTTAAGAATTATTACAAGAACAAGAAAGTACGAACACATAACTCCAGTTCTTCAATCCTTACACTGGCTCCCGGTTAAGTTTAGGACAGATTTCAAAATCCTCGTTTTAACATATAAAGAATTAAATGGTCGAGGTCCGGCTTACTTGTCTGAACTTATCATGACTTACAAACCAAAGCGCACATTAAGATCTTAAGATGCCGGTCTGCTTATGATTGTAAGAATTAATACAATAACAGTGGGAGGTCGAGCTTTTAGTTACAGGGCCCCCCTAAAATGTGGAGTGGTCTGCCTGCTACTATAAGAGGTGCCCCTTCGGTCTCAGGCTGAAGACTCACGACTTCCGTTTAGCACACCCTGACTAGAGCTGCTGACTAACTGTACAGACTGTATCTCTGTTGTTAGTCATTAGCACTAAAACATAAGTAGCATGATAGTTAGAATTTGTTGCTAACCCTCACCTATTCTGTTTCTCTTCTCAGTACTCAAATGTAATATTTAGTGCCATGGCCCACCTGCCAAGTTGTTCTGCCTGCCTAAGGTAAAGTCATCTCTGATGGAGGATCACAGGAATCATCAGGTAGAGAAGCCATTTCATCGGATTGACTGACTTAGCTGTGGAATGACCAATAGAGGGAGGCAGCTTGCTGGTCTCCAGGACTCTGAACAAATCCAAATCCTATTATGGGATATCATCTACTGTTCTGCTCTGTGGATTGTATTGTTTTGACCCCCTTCTTTTTGACACCCACTGCACACCAGGAAAGGGTTTTCTCTTTGAACTGCCTTTCCCAAGGTTTCTTTTTTGGGAGTTTTCCTTGCCTTTTTAGAGAGTCAAGGCTGGGGGGGCCGTCAAAAGGCAGGGCCTGTTAAAGCCCATTGCAGCTCTTCTTGTGTGATTTTTGGGCTATACAAAAATAAATTGTATTGTGTTGTATTGTATCCTTTGAAATGTCCAACGTCCAACAAGAATTGCATTGCACTGGCCTCATTATTAAAATTTGAGTTAGGGTTACTACAACTGCCTTAACTCCCCCTACCCCACCTTGTGTCTTTATTAAACCTTATTTGAGAATTCATTGCTTTTGGGTTCCTGACTTTTGCTTTGTTCTTCATTTGAAAACAGAAAACTAAAGTGTCAGGCGCTCGGTGGCACTCAGACATAAGCAGTGCCGGCATTCGGCTCAAGATCACTCAATAGCAGCGTCAACATGTAAATGTGTCAGACTTTGAGGGAGATGCAGTCTTTTGAATGTGATGCCAACTTCCAGGGATGTCTATCTATATGTGATTGGGACAGGAAGGGGCGGAGCTTCTCAGGCTTCATTGCCCTCAGTGGGTGGCTTCTCAATGCTCTGAGGGAAAAAGGAGTCAGCGACTTCAGCGACCCCGGCCCTCCTATTCTAACTCAATTGACTCATGTACTGAATCATTGCCTGCAAACAAAGTGCATGGTTCTCATTTATTTGATTCATAAATTGAACTGAACAGAACAAGTTGACAGCGTTTTGTTCATTTGATCTGTGAACAAAATCACTACTTAAAAACTAGATGCACATTTCCGATTCCTTCGATTTGTTAACTGAATTGCTACCCAAGCACAAGGTGCATAATTCCTGTTCATTTGATTTGTGAACAGAATGATTACCTGAGAACAAGTTGCAAGACCTATAAATATCTGGGAGTGCAGCTGGATGATAAATTAGACTGGATTGCCAATACTGATGCTCTGTGTAAGAAAGGACAGAGCCGGTTATACTTCCTTATAAGATTGGCATCCTTCAACATCTGCAATAAGATGCTGCAGATGTTCTATCAGACGGTTGTGGTGAGCGCCCTATTCTACGCGGTGGCATGCTGGGGAGGCAGCATTAAGAAGAAAGACACCTCACGCCTGGACAAACTGGTGAGGAAGGCAGGCTCTATTGTTGGCATGGAGCTGGACAGTTTGACATCTGTGGCAGAGCGACGGGCGCTGAGCAGACTCCTATCAATTATCACCTCATAATGACAACGTGAAAAAAGTTTACTTGAGGTTTTTGCAAATTAATTAAAAATAAAAAAAACTGAGAAATCCCATGTCCATAAGTATTCACAGCCTTTGCTCAATACTTTGTCGATGCACCTTTGGCAGCAATTCCAGCCTCAAGTCTTGTTGAATATGATGCCACAAGCTTGGCACACCTATCCTTGGCCAGTTTCGCCCATTCCTCTTTGCAGCACCTCTCAAGCTCCCTCAGGTTGGATGGGAAGCGTCGGTGCACAGCCATTTTAAGATCTCTCCAGAGATGTTCAATCGGATTCAAGTCTGGGCTCTGGCTGGGCCACTCAAGGACATTCACAGAGTTGTCCTGAAGCCACTCCTTTGATATCTTGGCTGTGTGCTTAGGGTCGTTGTCCTGCTGAAAGATGAACCGTCGCCCCAGTCTGTGGTCAAGAGCGCTCTGGAGCAGGTTTTCATCCAGGATGTCTCTGTACATTGCTGAAGTCATCTTTACATGCTTCACTGTAGGGATGGTATCTATCTATCTATCTATCTATCTATCTATCTATCTATCTATCTATCTATCTATCTATCTATCTATCTATCTATCTATCTATCTATCTATCTATCTATCTATCTATCTATCTATCTATCTATCTATCTATCTATCTATCTATCTATCTATCTATCTATCTATCTATCTATCTATCTAAGATTCTCTTTCACTTCATTTGTGAACAGAATGATTACCTGAGAAGTGACCTGTACTCCTGGGTCTAAGAGAGAAGGAGCTGCTCAACTTCATCCGGGCGAGTTGGAGTCGGGTGTGGAGGACAGACAGCTCACCTGGGAGGAATGGAGGAGAATCAAGAAAGGAAGACGGAGAATAGAATTGGGATTCTTTTAAAAGAAGGCTTTTTGTAAGGTAATTCATTTACATGCAGCCTGAAAAACCATGAGAACTGATTGAGATCATTGACGTTAGGTAGAATGCTTAGAAGGGGTAATGTCCTCCCTAGTCATCGGAGTTACCTTTATTTTATGTTAATTATCAATCCATCCATCCATTAACCAACCCGCTATATCCTAACTACAGGGTCACGGGGGTCTGCTAGAGCCAATCCCAGCCATCACAGGGCGCAAGGCAGGAAACAAACCATGGGCAGGACGCCAGCCCACCGCAGGGCACACACACACACACACCAAGCACACACTAGGGACAATTTAGAATCGCCAACCTGCATGTCTTTCAACTGTGGGAGGAAACCCACGCAGACACAGGGAGAACATGCAAACACAGGGAGGACCTGGGAAGCGAACCTGAGTCTCCTTACTGTAAGGCAGCAGCGCTACCCACTGCGCCACTGTGCCATCCTTTATGTTAATTAGTGTTGCCTAATTTTCCATCCATCCATCCATTTTCCAACCCGCTGAATCCGAACACAGGGCCACGGGGGTCTGCTGGAGCCAATCCCAGCCAACACAGGGCACAAGGCAGGAACCAATCCCGGGCAGGGTGCCAACCCACTGCAGGACACACACAAACACACCCACACACCAAGCACACACTAGGGACAATTTAGAATCGCCAATCCACCTAACCTGCATGTCTTTGGACTGTGGGAGGAAACCCACGCAGACACAGGGAGAACATGCAAACTCCACGCAGGGAGGACCCGGGAAGCAAACCTGAGTCTCCTTACTGTAAGGCAGCAGCGCTACCCACTGCGCCACTGTGCCATCCTTTATGTTAATTAGTGTTGCCTAATTTTCCATCCATCCATCCATTTTCCAACCCGCTGAATCCGAACACAGGGTCACGGGGGTCTGCTGGAGCCAATCCCAGCCAACACAGGGCACAAAGCTGGAATCAATCCCGGGCAGGGTGCCAACCCACCGCAGGTTGCCTAATTTTATTTTTTATATTTTGTCTTTTTTCTTTTTCTTCGTCCTGTAAAGCACTTTGAGTGACATCATTTGTATGAAAATGTGCTACAGAAATAAATATTGTTGTTGTAATTTATCATAATGAACCTTACGTTTGCACCTTGGACTTGTGTCTGTGTGGTTGTGTCTGGGGTTAGGGGTGCTGCAACACCCCCTACTGGTCACAGTGGGCATCACACACATGCCCCAAACCTTTATCTTAGTTTTTGTGTTCTGTTACGAGGGATATTTTGTTATATTTTAATACAACAGTTGAAAATTGAATTAGCCCTTTGTGACTTTTTTGTGCATTTTCAAGGGAATTTTCAGAGCCTTTGAGACGAGAACAGGCCATTCTTGAGTTGAGTTTTGAGGGTCCCTCTACATGGGACACTACATTGTCACTTACTCCCTGTGTCTGTAGTTCTCTGCTTTAAGAAAAACTCCCTGAGGTTGGGGGCGAAATTCTGTGCCCATGTTACTAATGCAGTGGTTCTCAACCTTAGGGGGACGCGAAGTAACAAAAAGGGGGGGCGCGAAGATGTGAAAAAAAGAAAACAAGAATCGAAAATATGAAAAATTTTATTTATCTATTGAAACCAAAAACAAATTAACTTAAACTATATTCTGATACTAGAAAAATAAATATGTAGTTAGATAAATGTCGATAAAAGTTAAGTAGGTATAATAAAATATGCATCTACGATATATCATTAATTAAAAAATAACAAATTGGCATTAGTGGGCTCCTTTCAAAAAAACGTTAGGGGGGCGCGATTAAAACTGTTATGAAAACTCGGATCGCAAATACTTAAAGGTTGAGAAACTCTGTGTTAATGAACTCATCAAGAGATTTCTTGTAGAGGGGTCGGCACAGGATGGCACAGTGGCGCAGTGGGTAGTGCAATGGGACCCTCGTCATAGGTTACAAGTGCGTCTATGGCTTGAGAAAGTCCAATCCCCACATGTGCACAGGGAGAGCACACACACACACACACACAGAGAAGGCGTCCTGTTGTGGGATTTGAACCTGGAGTTGTGCGGCAGCGCCCCACCAGCCCTGCCCCGAAGCACTCATTTAGAACTGACCAGCTATTCAGGCTCTCGAGTCGGGCTCAAAAAATGGACGGGTGCTTTGCGAAGGCGTCGTGAAGACCTGCAGCTCTCCTGGCTCGATGGGTTCTCGGGTCTCTTAGAAGAAAGACACAGCAGGCTTTGTCGGCTGTGTTGTAACCTTGAGATCAGGAGGGAGGGAGGATCCGGTTTTGGAAAACAAATCCCGTACAGCAGAGTTGTAATTTTGCCTTCTGGAATGTTCCATTCAAAGCAAACATTCTGGAAGCAGGATCAGGTGGCGGTGATCCTGTAATCTCCTGGACTTCAGCTGTTACAAGGCTGTTTGGAAAACATGACCCCCACCCCACTCACCCCCCCCCCCCCAAGTCCTTTCCTTACAGTATATATATATTTTTTCCACACAGCTTATATAAGGGGTGCTAGCCCGCACTCGTTTTGCTATCCCACCGAGTGAAGCAGCTGTGGAATTATCTACGCCTGGCAGCGACGTCCTGACACGGCGGAGATTGATAGCCACAGCAGCCCCATCCCCCACACTAGCGGCAACAAGCCACGACCGGTCCGTCCGCGCCCGCCGGGGCTCCAGTTCTCAAGAGGTCACCTCACAGCTTTAGTTTTGTCTTTTAAAACTTTTCTTTCAGTTACACCTTATAGTTTGCATAGCCTTGGGACAAAATCTGATGTTGGTGCCCTCTCAATCGAATCTCGATAACCCGAATCGACAAAGTTAGACGAAGATGGCGACTTACAGAATGATCGAATGGAGCTCGAGAGAATCTGCCAGGAAGAATTGGGGGAAAGTGCCCAGGTGTGCAAAGCTTGTAGAGACTTACCCAAGAACTGCTGTCAGAGGGGCTTCTGGAAAGCACCTGAATCAAGGGTCTGAATACTTCTATGAAGAAGTGATTTCAGTTTTTGATTTGTTAATGATATCTGATAACACGTTTTCACTTTAGAGGTTATTGAGTGTAGACTGATGGGCAAAAAAATGGGCAAATATCACCATTTCAATTGAAATTTTCAAAAGGATAAAGCATACAGAAGGTGAAGGGTCTCAGTATCTTCTGATATCCACCTCTATTGCTGTCTGTCTGCCTTTAAGTACAATCCATCCATCCATCCATTATCCAACCCGCTATATCCTAACTACAGGGTCACGGGGGTCTGCTGGAGCCAATCCCAGCCAACACGGGGCACAAGGCAGGAAACAAACCCTGGGCAAGGGTGCCAACCCACTGCAGTACAATACAATATAATACAAGTTATTTTTGTGTAGCCCAAAATCACACAAGAAGTGCCACAATGGGCTTTAACAGGCCCTGCCTATTGACAGCCCCCCAGCCTTCACTCTCTAAGAAGACAAATGGAAGAAACCTCGGGAAAGGCAGTTCAAAGAGAGACCCCTTTCCAGGTAGGTTGGGAGTGCAGTGGGTGTCATAAAGAAGGGGCGTCAATACAATACAATAGTGGAATAGAAATATGACAAGTACAGAGCAGAATTAAACAGTAGATGATACCCCATAATACGAATTGGATTTGTTCAGAGTCCAGAAGAACTCGGCCATTAAGATGTCTGCCCCAATTGGCCATTCCACAGCTGGGCCAGCCAATCCGAACTGGCTGTTCACTTTCTGCCTTGCAAATCTCACCCCTGTGCCATCATTGTATGTCATCAACGTGACTCATTTTACCTGTCAGTGCTTTTAATGTTGGGGCTGTAAAATACTTCTTAGAAGTTCTGAGCTTCTTGGATGCTACTCTTGAAATGAGTGCTGACTTCGTCACACACAATTATACACCTAGTTCCATAGGTAATGCCCTGTATGCACACCTTCTGGTCTCCTGTTCTTCTTTCAGCTGCTCCCGTTAGGAGTTGATACAGCAGATCATCCTGTTCCATATCTTCCTGTCCTTGTCATCTTGTTCTGTCACACCCATCACCTGCATGTCCTCTTTCACTACATCCATAAACCTCCTCTTAGGCCTTCCTCCTTTCCTTTAAAACCCTTTCCCCAATATACCCCTCATCTCTCCTCTGCACACGTCCAAACCAACACAATCTCGCCTCTCTAGCTTTGTCTACCAACTGTCCAACTTGAGCTGACCCACTAATGTCCTTATTTCTAATCCTGTCCATCCTCGTCACACCCAATGCCAATCTTAGCATCTTTAACTCTGCCACCTCCAACTCTGTCTCTTGCTTTCTGGTCAGTGCCACTGAGGTCTGTAATACCCTGTGGGGATGAGAGGGGGCACTGTCGCTCAGAGTCTCGTCTCCTTTTGTTTCCCACACATGGTGCTGAGAAGACGCCCAATGAGGGCAATTAAAGCAGAGAGAAGCTGTGCCTATGATGGTGGGGGTCCTGCTCCATACTCACCCTTCCAGCTTTGCTTGCACCCAACACCATGGATAACATAACTGAATGAGCGGGCAGATGAGGACAAATGACACTGGGAGCAAGGGGATGGTGTAAAAGTGATTTTATTATTAACAAAAAGAAACCAGATCTATCTATCTATCTATCTATCTATCTATCTATCTATCTATCTATCTATCTATCTATCTATCTATCTATCTATCTATCTATCTATCTATCTATCTATCTATCTATCTATCTATCTATCTATCTATCTATCTATCTATCTATCTATCTATCGATTATATAGTGCCTTTCATATCTATCTATCTATCTATCTATCTATCTATCTATCTATCTATCTATCTATCTATCTATCTATCTATCTATCTATCTATCTATCTATCTATCTATCTATCGATTATATAGTGCCTTTCATATCTATCTATCTATCTATCTATCTATCTATCTATCTATCTATCTATCTATCTATCTATCGATTATATAGTGCCTTTCATATCTATCTATCTATCTATCTATCTATCTATCTATCTATCTATCTATCTATCTATCTATCTATCTATCTATCGATTATATAGTGCCTTTCATATCTATCTATCTATCTATCTATCTATCTATCTATCTATCTATCTATCTATCTATCTATCTATCTATCTATCGATTATATAGTGCCTTTCATATCTATCTATCTATCTATCTATCTATCTATCTATCTATCTATCTATCTATCTATCTATCTATCTATCTATCTATCTATCGATTATATAGTGCCTTTCATATCTATCTATCTATCTATCTATCTATCTATCTATCTATCTATCTATCTATCTATCTATCTATCTATCTATCTATCTATCTATCTATCGATTATATAGTGCCTTTCATATCTATCTATCTATCTATCTATCTATCTATCTATCTATCTATCTATCTATCTATCTATCTATCTATCTATCGATTATATAGTGCCTTTCATATCTATCTATCTATCTATCTATCTATCTATCTATCTATCTATCTATCTATCTATCTATCTATCTATCTATCTATCTATCTATCTATCTGAACTGGTGTTCAACTGGGAATAACAAAAAGTACTGGTGGACATCAACATCATGTAGTTATTAATGTGCGGAGTAGGAGGAG